>NC_134087.1:120768350-121071380 GCF_000715075.1 Nicotiana tabacum
CGAGCAAGTAGAGTTGTGATTCATATCAGGGGCAACACTCCGGTCTAAGCAGGAAAAATGAAAAAATAAGAGAGTCTTATTGGTGAAAACCCCCTCGGGCACCGTAAGGCGATGGAAAGCTAAGAGAAATTAAAAATTAAGAGAGTCTTATTGGTGAAAACCCTCACAGGTACCATAAGGCAATGATGAGTTGAGATATGAATAAATGAGAGAGGTTTGCTGGTAAAAACCCTTCAGGGCACCGCAAGACGAATAAGGTTATTGATTTATCAAAGGAATCGGATTATGGGAACTTCAGGGATAAAGTGTGAAGACCGAAAGAGGATTGACTGAATGGACTAGGATGATTAATCTGAAGTGCATGTCATGATCATTGATGCCAGCAGCCTCACTCAGATAAGTCCCCTTTCCTTTACTTCCTCAAACAGTCCTTCTGTTTTGATTTTTCTTCTCTATTCATAACTCTCGAAGTTATTGCATTTCATTTCCTTCTGGGTCTATTCCTCTAAAGCTTTTTCAATGTTAGACTTGTTAAGCAAAAGAAAGAATTGCAAAATCTTATTACCAACTTTCAAATTGCACAAAGCAAAGTGCGGCCACAACATGCCAAAGATAGCGTGATGCAAAATGGAAAAATAAGGTGTTAGCCGGGGTTCAAGTGATCAAGTGGTTTCGTGAATTGTGTGGAGAAATACAGAGTTTCAGATAGGAGAGATAGACGTATTAAAATAGCATGTTGATTGTAGGGCACTCAGGTCATTCAGGGTTTCGTGGTTAAGGTTCAATCAGAAGGTGAAATAACTCTTTTCCAGTCAAATGCAGTTGAGCAGAACCAAGTATGGCAGCGGAAACGCCACCCTCAGCAAGAATGCCGCTAACTAACCACCACATTTCAAACTGACAAGATTCTTCTTTGACTGAAAATAGGGGCAGGAAATTTCGTTTGTTTCAGAGAAACCCACCGTGAGGAAAGAAGGTGCCAGACAGGCTCGACTATAAGTTCCAATACCTTCCTGGATAACAGGATTTAGTAAGTTTTGAGAGCCTCGCAAATGACAAGGTTTGACGAGAGGTCTACTTTTGGGGAGTATAATTTGGCATTTAAGTTGTCGCTTTTGAGATGAGTCTTGGTTTGAAATTTTCAGGATAAAAGAATTTAGTTTAGAATTTATTTTGATAACAAGAATCGGTTAACACTCACATATGTTCCCAATATCAAACTGGGGTAGAAATATTTCTTTTGTCCCACCTGGAGAACAAGGGAAGACAACACGAGTTTCAAGAAGAGGACAATTCAGGTTCAACAATCAGGTACCCACCTGGAGAACAAGGGAAGACAGTTCAAAGGAAAAGCAGTTTCAAGAAAAAAGCGATTCAAGCTCAGCAATCAGGCGCCTACCTGGAGAACAAGGGGAAACAGCTCAAGTTTCAAAAAGAAAAACAATACAAGTTTAGCAATCAGGCGCCCACCTGGAGAGCAAGGAAAATGGTGCAAGTTTCGAGGGAAAATAGTTCCAAGTAGCAAGAAAAGATGGTTTGAGTGTTTGCAATCAGGCGCCCACCTAGAAAATAAGGGAAAACAATTCAAGTTTCAGAGGAAATTAATACAATTTAAATGTTGGTAATCAGGCACCCACCTGGAGAACAAATGGAAAGTAGAAATGTTCAAAGGAAGACGGTTCAAGTTCAGCAATCAGGAGCCCACCTGGAGAACAAAGGAAACAAGTCAAGTTTCGAGGGAAAAGTAGTGCAAGTGTTGGGAATCGGGCACCCACCTGGAGAACAAGGAGAAGCAGTTCAAGTCTCAAGGAAAAACAGTGCAGGTGTTGGAAATCAGGCACCCACCTGGAGAACAAGGGAAACATTCAAGTTTCGAGGAAAATCAGCTAAATGTTTGGCAATCAGGTGCCCACCTGGAGAGCAAGGGAATACAGTTAAAGTTTTGGCAATCAGGCGCCCACCTGGAGAGCAAGGGAATACAGTTAAAGTTTTGGCAATCAGGTGCCCACCTGGAGAGCAAGGGAATACAGTTCAAGTTTTGGAAATCGGGCACCCACCAGGAGATTAAGGAAAGCAGTTCAAGTTTTAAAGGAAGACAGCACAAGTTTCAAGGGAAAATAGTTTAAGGTAACAAAGGGAATACAATTCAAGTTTTGGTAATAAGGAGCCCGCCTGGAGAACAAGGGAATACAGTTCAAATGTTGGCAATCAGGCGCAACCTGGAGAATAAGGGAATTCACTTCAGAATGGAATCCAAGTCAGCAACAAAGGAAGCTCACCTGGAGAGTACAAGTCAGCAGAGCGGCAGAAACTGCGAGATCAAGTTTGAAGATTATAGAGAGGATTCTTATAATTCATAGATCATAGTTTAGTCTAGCTTCTGTTATTTTGTCTTGGTGTAATAAGGAGTTCAGCAAGCAGTAGCAGCAACAACATCAGTGAAGTCACAGCTTCATGGTAGTCCCAGCTACCGAAATAGTCCCAGCTACCGAAACTTCTCGAACTACACTGACCTAATTCTTTTATAGCCAAGGATATATAGGCAACCTCGGAAGCAAGGTGCGGTCATGATCTTTCAAAAATGCTTCCCACGGAGTATTCAACTGGGCAAAAATCGCTCGTATCCGCTCACTTTATATTTGCACGAAAACTTTTTGTGTTTTCGAGCAAAGAGGGGCAGTTGTAAGCACGTGCTTTTTGCCCTATAGGAATTACTCCCATAAAATACAAGAAAAATAATTTTTTCCCATTTTTCTACAATTTTATAAGATTTTGTGGGAATTTGTGCTAATGGTTTGCATTTCTGCGCATGTTTATTTTTCGTTAAAAATCATGAAAAATGTCAAAAAATAACATGCATTGCATTGACGTTTTGTTTTCATATTTTTAGGATTAATTAGTAAATTAGTTGTTTTATTTAAAAATGAAAATCAAATTTGGCTTACTTTGGCATTTTTAGCTTTTTAATTTTAGGTTAGTAATTTTCTCGTTTAATCTAGGAGTAATTAGCTTTTGTAAATATTATAGTAGATAATTGGTTTAATGTTGCAAATTAATTTAATTTAGGTTTTTTAATTAATTAAAAAGGAAAAGAAAAACAATTGAAAAAGAGGAGAAAAAAAAATTAGAAAAAAAAAACTATTTTAATTAGGGCCCAAACCACTTTTGATCCATTCCAACCCAAGCCCAAATTCGGGCTACCCGGTCTAGCCCTGTGTGATCCAAAACGACGTCGTTTCCGCCCCCCTCATCTCAACTATTGGATCTCAATGATCCAACGGCCTGGAACTGAGGCCATCCTTTGTATAAAAATGTCGGAACAGCCCCCCCCCCAAACTCTAAGTCCATTCTTCACTTCCATCTCCCTCTGAACTCAAACCTTAGAGACCGCTGCCACCGAAATCCCCGTCGGCGGCAACGCCCCAAACCGCCTTCAAACTATTACCAAATAATCACCACCCATCCCTCTTTCGTAACCCATCACAAGTTTCCCCAAAATCCTTATCCGTTTGTCCAAATCTCAGGTCTGACGCCCGAAGAAATCGAAAACCCTAATTTGCTCCCCTTCTGAGTTTCAAGAGGATTTGAGGCTGATTTTGAGTTGGAATTTGTGCCAGTTGATTGTTCTTATCAAGAACAATTGATTAGCACCAATTCCGACCTATTTCAAAGTTCAACAGATTTTGCGCGCAATCAAAGACCGGCAGAACTTTGTTCATACATGCAATAGGTATCTATTCTCATTTCTTCTTTCCATTTTTTCTTATCCTTCATTTCTTCTTTAGCTTTTCTCTTCTACATCACTCTGGCTTCCCCCAATTTTTTTGTTTCATTGATCAACAAGTGAAGAAGTTTAGGTTTTCTATTTTTCTTCTGTTCGCATGCTCAATAAGTAGTGTTAAGGCTCATTAGTTTAGGCACCTTCATCAGAGTTCAATTGTTCACATTTTTCGGCTGGTTTTTGTTGATTTATTTTATTTCATGTTTAAGTAATTTAACTAGTATAGTCCATTACTATGTGTTAAGCATCTTTGCTATCGTGATGTTCTGAATTGTTTAATTAGTTAACCTCTGAAATAGGTTGGTTTAGTGTTTGCTTAATCAGCCTATGCTTAATTCTATTTCATGTTGTCTGCCTATGCTCATTATCAATCTTGAGGTTTAGGTTTACTTTATTTAGAAATAGGTGATGTTCAACATTGGTCTTGCTGTTTGATCTTATTTGGTGATATTTGTGTGCTTATTTCTGTTTATCATAAATCATGTAGAAATTCTAGGGGCTTAATTGAACAAATAGAAACTTAGAGGTTTAATTTGGGAAACAAGAATAGAATTTTCAGATAAGGATTGGTATAGGAAGGTTCTAGAACCTGGGGCAGTTGCCCCCATTTGGTTAGCACAAAAATGTTGAGCCAATAAGGGACAGCCAACTGTCCAGTTAAAAAGGATGCCCTGCAGGCTGGGAATAATTCCCAAGGCTGGTTTTTAAGCACATGGCCTTAGAGGCCTATAAAAGGCTGTCTTTCCTTCACTCAAAATCAGATTTCAAGCCTTATTTTCTGCACTAAACTTCTGCGAAAATATCAAAAAATTAGGCCCTAGAAAACACCCAAAAGTTCTGCACTATTTGAAAAAGAAGGCTGAATTAGTTTTGTCTTTGATTTTCTGGAGTAAAAAGAAAAAAACTCTCTAAAGTTTCTCTGGTTTTCCTGAATTTCTTACTCGAATATGGACTAAGCTGGAGCTGTGTGTTGTTGACTAATTGTTGTTGTCTTTCTGGCTAAAATCTTTACTTTGTTTCGCTTTGTTCTTGATTTCCAGGTACTCCTATGAATTTTTGAATGGCAAATAAAGCTGTAAAGAATGTATTCTGCTTGTACTGTAATTTGAGTGTTCAAGATCTTAAATCTATGGTCTCATATGTATGCTATTTATATTTTGTTTAGCTTAGTAGTTTGGTTTTGTGTAAATATGCTGGATCTGGATATTCAGCATTGACTTAGTATCCATGTGAGTGATCTGTTTAGCTTAGTCGATTCTATGTATTGTTTTGGACATTTCAGGCAACCATATTGGTTTATGTAGTCATTATTAGGATCTGTTAGGTTCTGAAAGTAAATTTTTAGTTCACAACTAAATGGTAGTAATGTTAGTAGTTCTTAGTCATTTCTAGTTTGTTTTGGTTCTTAAAATCGAAGCTAGTCGAAGATTTCCCTCCTAAACAACATGTTTTTGATCCAGGGTTGTTATGATTAATTAGTATAACTAATATCAATGCTTTGAATGTCATATGAATAATATAGTCGATTCAGCATATTGATTTTCATATTTTAGTATCATGTTCTTTCTTTGTGATTTCTGTGTTTAAAAGCAACCTGAATATCAAGAGAGGTTGTGGAAAACTTAAAGTTTTTACGCTTAAATTGGCCTGTTTGTCACGAGGTTTGGAGCGACCAAATATGGTCTTCTTTTGCTTTGGGCACAATTGTAAGCCCAATAGCCTTTAGTACCAACTTGTTTTCTTAAGTGTAGGATGACTCAATAAGAAAAGAGTTCAATTGGGAATTCGATTCAAAGTTTAATTCAATTTCTGATTTTGTTAAGCATGTTGTTAATCTGTATAATACGAGTTTGAATGTTGGGCGATTTTTAGATGATGAGCTCAATGCAGGCACGGTTGAAATGCTTAAGTCTATTGGGTTTTTCATTTCATCTGCCCGTTCCCTTGGAATTAATTTCAGCCCAAGTCCCCAATATGGATCTCTAACTTTCTTCATAACAATTTAACAACTTGTCTCTTGCAAGTATTGATGTCCCTTGGGCCTAATTAATGTGCAATCTCTCTTAACCATATAAGAGGTGTGCCATTTTAATCAAATCGCCTATGGCTCTCATAAATACTATTACTCATTGTCAAGATGAATATTCGTAGAAAGGCCTTTAGGCACGTTTACAATATCATTGTGATTGTGGACACGTTCGTGTGATATGATTACGATTTCTAAAAATAAAATTGGGGTATTTATTCGCGCAACTTCGGCCAAACTTTCTTAATAATAATAAGGCTTTATTAATTGTGTACACGTTCGCGTGACATGATCTTTGATGCGCCAAACAAACGGGAACACGTACGCATGACCCATTTCAAGATAATTTCTTAATTAAAACAGGCAAATGCACATAGGTTTTAAAATCAGTAATTAGAAAATTTAATAAGCCAAGTATGATCAAAGCGACCGTGCTAGAACCACGGAACTCGGGAGTACCTAACACCTTCTCCCGGGTTAACAGAATTTCTTACCTGGATTTCTATGTTCGCAGACCGTAAATAGAGTCAATTTCCTCGATTCGGGATTTTAAACCGGTGACTTGGGACACCATAAATTATCCCAAGTGGTGACTCTGATTTTAATATATAATCTAGTTTTGATTGTCACTTAAATTGGAAAAAACTCCCTTATACCCCTCTCGGGGTAGAAAAAGGAGGTGTGACATGTAGTCAGGTATTTGTACGTAGGAAAAATAAATATAGTATTTAAATAATTAAAAAGACAGTTACAGAAAAAGAAAACAAAGAGACAAGTCAGTTTCAGGAATAAAGAATCATAAAGGCTTAAAAGAAAATAGGCAATTAAATTCAAATAACGGAAAAAGGTACGGGATAAAGCATGCTTGGACTAATCCATCAAAGATAAGTTTGTTATGGTAAGAGCCTAAAGGTATCCCCAGCAGAGTCGTTATGATATCGGGCCCTTTTTTCCCTCCCCGGAGAAAGTCTGAGTTCCGACGTTCATGGGGGTAATAACTCATTTCCTTTTGAGAATTTGGGTATTTGAAGAGTCGCCACCTAACGGATTATGGTGCGTTAGGACACTAGAGTAACTAACTCTTGGATTGGTTTGCATTACCAGATATTTAGGGTAAGGGCTCGAAATAACTTAGAGGGGAAGGTGTTAGGCACCCCTCTTGGTCCACAACGGTGGGTCCCGGCCGAACTTATACTTATGAATTAGTCCTTTAAGAAACAAGAAGTTAAAACACATAGTTTGTAAATAAAAGCATGTTGGACATTGTTTGACTCAAATAACAATAAGACAAGGAATTTGAGCGAGTTGCATAAAAAGAGTAAATTTTAAACATTGGGAATTGGAAAAGGGGTCCTAGGTTGGTTAGCCTACAGGATCACGCCACACAATTCCCGGTAAACACTCCTCAATGAGGGGCTACACGTGATATTAGCGCGTAGTCATCATATCCTTTCTACCCAATTCCCTCCCCTTGGTCATAGCCTAAAGTGTTCTAGTAACCTTGACAATGTCCTATGCGTGCACTAAACGTCCCTTCCTCGTGGCCTTGGAGGTATTTTAGGACCTCTATTCTTTGGACAGTTCTAGACTTTCCTAAGGTTTTAAAGGATAAAATCTAGGCATCAATCAAGAACAGTTAGGACTTCATATAAAAAAAATAAGTTATAAGCTCACAGTTACCTCCTCAAACATAGCAAGTAAGTGCACGCCTTCAAACAACATTTCAATGCTTAAGAGAAAATCCTAGAACATGATATCTAGGTGAGTAAGGGTTATACAGCCTTGAATTAGGACAAAGTATCAAAATCTTATTTAACTTTCCTAGTGGTTTAAACCTATTAAATCTGGACAACTTAAGTAGCAAAACACAGTTTCAGAGTTGGAGAATTTAAAATCGCCCTATAGGCTTGCCTAAACGCAGAATAGTGATGTCCTAAGAGCAAGGTATCTACGTGGGTGCAGTAAATCAGTGAACAATTTTAAACAGACATTTGAGATCCTATAGGCATGCTTTCTAGCAGTAGTGAGTTAAGGTAGTGTTTTAAAAACTCAAGTAAAGAAGTGGATAGTTGATTAAGCCAATTTCAAAGTGAACTAACATGAATTAGACTGACTTGTGTAACTAAATTGATTTTAATTCTATAGGCAGAATTTCTGATTTTAATTCCTATAGGCATGGTATCTAATTGTTAAGAGCTGATGTTGGAACTTATAGGCATAATTTTAGCTAGACAAATGTAAACACACGCAGTAGTAGGAATTGAACTCAATCACTTTACACTCTATAGGCATGGTATCTAATTATGAAGTTGATTTTAACCTATAGACATGGTCTCTATTATTGAAACCACTTAAACCATATAGACATGATTTCTAATATGGGGACCTTTCAAACCCTATAGGCATGGTGTCTAGTGTGATAAAGCAAACATAGCAAGTATATTAATATAATCTTATAAACATGGTATCTACCCAAATTACCCCACAGATATGTAACTACCCACCCCTTTTCACTAATCACCCCCAATGTTGTTTACAAATAATTATTACAGACCAGCTGAACAAATTACATAAACAAATAAAGAAGAAGTTAACTATAGGGAGCCTAAAGTAGGCCCAAATGACTTCACAAGCCTCCAATAGCCTCAAGTGCCAAAGTACCATAGACAATATCATGTCTAGGTGTGTCAAAGTGCCCTAAGGACCTCAAGGATCCTGGGAAGTGCTCACACCTAGACCCTTTCTCAACAATAACTAATTTAAGTGCAGTGTGGGAAGGCCAGCTCTAACATGCCGGAGTTCAGAGAAATCTCATGGATCTCAAGGCAGTACACATGCCAAAAGGGTAGGACCTAAATATTCTAGGATTATTTGGAGAGCGCTTGACACAGAAAAAGTTTAGTAGACAGAGAAAGAAGGTCTTAGTAGCAGAAAGAACTTATAGGAAAGTCATAATAGAGTTTTAGGAGTAGGAATGGTTTAAGAAGACATTTAAAACAGTTAGAAATCAGGTTAGAGAACATACAGCTTTAGAACAAATCTCACACAAGGGATAGAGGTAGGGGAACACCTAGCATACACCTTAGTGATGTCAATCAAGTACAGAGATGGTAGTTACAAAATTAAGTTGGGAACACATAGGTTTAAGACACAAGTAGAATTACATTAAAACAGACTGTACCAAACAAACATTTCATGAAAAACATTTAAGGTATTAGAACAAGCAGGGTTTGGTCATGCTAAACAGTATGAAATCATAAGCTTGAAACATGCTTTGTGATACAGTAATCTAGGCATACTGATGGCATCTAAGTAGAATAGCTCATAAAAATGGAAATCAAGATTGATAAACTGCGGTAACAAAGTAAACACATAGCTTGGAATGTTAATTTAATCAGAACATACCAGTTCAGGAGAGTATGCAGAATACAGAGTAAAGATAATGTCAGTAGTCAGCCTTGGCTTACAGCCGGCTGAACTAGTAGGAATTGTAAAGAACAGAAGAGAGTAGAGGTTTTTGAGAGTATAATAGTGTAGATGTACTAGAGTGCCTTGTTATGGTTGTTAACTTAAAGGAAGAGAAGGTTTATATAGGAGTCGAAAACTTAACAAAACAAGTCAAGAGATCAATTGAGTAGTAAATCAGGGAAGTTACCCATAAATCAGCAAGATCTTCCCTTAATCAAGGGACAGTTCAATCAACGGTAAACATGCCAGGTATTTAAGGAAAAGAATAAAGTAAAACCTTAGGTATAGAATAGGTACTTAAGGGCTAGGTACATAAAGTTCTAATTAGGGAAATAATCAGTAAGAATCAAGTAATAATGCAGACAAGGTAAGGGAAAATTAATTAAGGCAAGCAAATCAATCAAATTGAGTAAAGAAGCAAGAATCAAACGTTTAAAGGAAAGTAGTCAAATTAAACCAGAAAATAAGGGATTCAGAGTAATCAAGGGTTCAGAAAATCATGAAAGAAGCAGCATGCTTAGCATATAAAATGAGGTAAGGCATGAACAGTCAGGATTTCACACAGCCTCGACAAAACCCATGGTTAAACGACACTGATTCAAAGAGAAGCATACAAGTTTTGCATGAATGGCTAGTACAAACACAAGTTCATAATATCAATGAAAGTTTGAACAAAGAAGATTCAATAGAAGCATACTAGGACAAGTAAATCATGAGACGTCACAAGAAACTAAGGCAAGAACACAGTTAGAAGTACCCATAACAGAAACCGAACGAAAAACCCCCAACATTAGGGTTTTCAGTACAAACGGGCTAGGGTTGCAGCAAGTTTATAAAATTAGTCAAAAACGTATGAGAATCAGAAGTTTAAACACAAAGAATCATCAAACAAAGTTTTAAAAGAAATTTCAAAATCCCTAATTTTAGAAAAGGTGAAGAAATCACTTGAAATCAAACAATTCTGGTAGAGAATCTTAAGGATATTGTAAAACACACAAGAAACAAACTCAAATCGTCCTAGATCTGTACAGATCTAGGAGGTTTAGAGACGAAGTTAGGGTTTCGCAGAAAACCATACAGAGGTGAAGAAACATACTGAAAAACCCTTAGATCGTGGCTAACATAGAACGATTTCACTCGAAATCACACCGGAATGGCCAAGAATAGGCAAGAGATGAACCTTAGATACAAGTCGGCATAGCCCTGGTCCCTTGAGGGCCTTAGGGATGGCAAGAATAACATGAGAGAAACCATTAGAGGCTTGAGAGATGATGAGAGGTCGCCGGAGATGGCCATAGATTGGGGGGTCCGCGTTTGGAGGTTAGGGTTTAGGTTGAGAGTGTTTTGAGAGAATAGATGATTTTAGGGCGGCGAGATGGGTTGTAAAATGAATTAGGTTTGGGGGGTATTGGTCGGTTTAATTAGGAAAGGAAGAATTTGGGTCATTGATCAAAACGATCAACGGTCAGGATTTGGCCGATATTGGGTCGGGTATTTTAATCAGAAATTGGGCTGGGTAATTTGGGGTTCGGTTTGGGCTGAATTGGGATTGGGGAGGGGTTGGAATTGGGCTAAAATTGAAATGCAATTAGGCTAGCTTTTAAATAGCCATTTTAACACTATATAATTTATAATAAATAATAAATAATTTCTGAAAAAAATAATTTCGTGTACTAAAATAATTTAAAATAGTTGTTTAACATTTTAAAAATATAAAAGACTGTTTTATGTATTAAAAACGTAATTATGCTTTAATAGGTCTAGTATTTCAATATATGCAAATTGACTTTAAAATGCAAATGCAATTATAAAAATACACTAAAAATATTTTAACAATATTTTGGCATAAATATAGAATTTAGATGGATAAATAACCACAAAAAAAAAATTTGAAGAATAATTATTGGAGATTTTATGAGTAAAAAGGGAGGAAATAAATAAATTTGAAGCCTTTAAAAATTATAGAAAAATCATAAAAATGCTTATGTATGCTTATATATGCATATATGCTATTTTGAAAGTATATTTATGTATTAAAAATATATAGGAAAAAATTGGGCATTAGCACTTAGTTGGTCAAAGGACAAGTGACTGCAGAACTATGTTGCACTGTTTCTGTGTACAGTGTAGGCAGTGACTTTCCAGCTGTACACAGTTGACTTTCGTACTGCTGTCAAGGAAACACAAGAGATCAGGTCCCTGTGTTGGTTCTCTATCTTCTGAAGTTGCAGTTGTTCACATTAGATGGAGTCCGTTGATTAGCAATGTGTACCAAGTGTGTCAGGTTCCCTATTTGGTTCTTTGACAGTACGTTTGTTATATCATCAAAACATAAAGCTAAGACATTGAAAACCCATCAATTTTCCCCTTTTTGAAGATGACAAACTTAGACATTGATAACATATTTTTGGAACAAAAATAACCAGATGAAGCAACAGGAACTTCACAAGTTCCCCCTAACTTTATGCTTCCTTCTTAATCAGATCCCTGTTTCAATTATACTTCCCCCTTTTGGCATCATTAAAAATACACAAGCAGGCAAACATCATAAAAAAGTCTAGCCTAGCTAACTCATGCAATATATGTGCACACAATATGATAGAAGAGAGAAACAGAGAAACATAAGCATTAGATAGCAAAAGAGGATAGTTTTTATATATATAAAACATATGCCTTTGCTTATACAGCAAAGGCAAAGATTGGACTGGTTTCAACTAGAGTAGTACAGGTGCATCCCATCCACATCACAAAAAAGAAACAAAAACAATTTCCAAGCCATCAAAACAAGAACACAAAATCCAGAAATTGGTCACTGAAAGAGTTGCCTAATGGACACTAGGAGGAGAGGGTTTGGAAGCTGCAGCGAGGGTTTGAAGAACAAGACCTATTCGGCCATTTACCAACATTTGCTCGGTGAGCAGTTTCTCCTTTAGGTTCTCCACTTGTGCCCTGAGATCAGCATTTTCTTTGGTTAAACGAGTTATCTCCTCATTTGACCCTATGACCCCTTGGGCCTGCTGACCTTCCAGGATAGTGTTCCTCGCTTTCAATTTTCGAATCTCCTCAGTTGCACTGTTTTGAGCATGGATGAGCTGAGAGATTGTCGAAGTACTGCCTACCCATCCATTATTTTTGATACACTCACATTCCTCCAGAGTTGTTTGAGAGAAGGTCTGCTTCTTGGTCCCTACTTTGCACTGTCCCAGTGGTGTACTTTGAAGAACTTAAAAACATGCGTAAGAAGAAACCCATATGGAAGACCATGGTTTTCATCCTTAAAAGTTGCCACCTTCTACATATGCTCAATCGGGATGGTAGGCAAGCTCACAGGTGTAAATCCATCCAGTGCCTCCATCAGAGACAAGTCGGACCTGGAAGTCATGGACCTCCTCTCAGCACGAGGTAGAAGAACCTTGTTCACCAGCTCGAAGAGCAACTGATAAACAGGGAGCAAGGCTTTCTTGTGAACCCGTTCCCCTTTCTGGTTTGCATTATCCTTCACGATAGCATTTCTGAAGTTTGACCCACACACATCCATCATAGTAGACATAAGAACAGTAGGGACTTTTAGAATATCCCCAAGCAGAGCAACATCAAACACAATATCCAACCCATTAACTAAAGCACAAATATGGCCAGTGTCAATAGGAAAGAGGTCGGCATAAAAGCTTTGGACCTCATCCTCATACACCTTGGGTGCATCCATTTGGAATAAATGCCCCTACCGTTGAAACTCAACTATCTCAATTACTTGTCTCATGCCAGCCATATCAGAAATTGTTGGGTCAAAAGTGCGACCCAACAAGACCTTTTGGTGCCTAAAACGTTCTATAGCAGACCTAATCTCACTTTTAACTTTCTTTGCAGAACCAGGTTCCTTCACAGGCTCCAACTTTCTCTTGCCAAACTTCACAACACGTGATT
Source organism: Nicotiana tabacum (assembly GCF_000715075.1). NCBI lineage: Eukaryota > Viridiplantae > Streptophyta > Magnoliopsida > Solanales > Solanaceae > Nicotiana > Nicotiana tabacum. The sequence goes on from NC_134087.1 coordinate 120,781,550, forward strand.
TTTCTTTTCCACTAGACTTGTCCAAAACATCCTCATCAGAAAATGATGGTTCACTCACAATATCTTTCGATTTTCCACTTTTCACAACAGCTTTCAACTTTGAACTGGGGGTAGTAACATCTTCCACTGAAGCAGAGTGCTTCTTATTTTGGGACCTTTTAACCAAGGAACTAGGTTCCTCTGTTGCTTCCTCATTAACTTCCACCATAGGGACGTCCTTGTCACATACTACCTCTCCATTTTTCACCAACCTCTTTTTTTTTCTTACTGCTCTTTTTGCTCTTTTGGAGGGCAGACTCATAAGCCTCTTTTTCTTGCAACCTAGTAGTAGGTCTCTTAGTAGAAGACTCAGGAGTGATTACTGCGCCTTGCTTGTCAATAAATGCATCTAGAGCAATGTTGTCTTGATCTTCCTCATTACTAGACCTCATCTCAGGAACCAGAATTTCCAAGGGCTCAATAGCAAAGTGTGGAGAAGGTGCAGGAGCAGAGACCTGGGAGGGGGATCCTTGACCTGTTTCCTCCAGAGAGGGTTCAGGTCCTTTACGAGAAGTCCTAGTAGTTTCTGTTGGTGCAGAGCTTTCAAACAGTACCACGGTTCCTTCTTCCACTAACCCCTATGTCTCAATCCTCTAAGACTTGGGTACACCATAGACTACCTCAATCACTATTCCATCTACATATACAACAAAAATGGTTGCGATGTTTTCCTCCTCTAGAGACTCCATGGACACCACAGAATCTGAAGCAATACTGGCGGAAGGTTGATCAATCCTAGCCCTTGAAACCTCTACAAGCTTTGTAGCTTTACCCTATTCTCCACCCTTGCCCTGGTCGGTGAGAATCTCATTCGATAGAGATGAAGGATTATCGATTTTGGGGTTTCTGAGTCCTTATCATTTGGAGGGAGAGAGAGGTCTGAGATAGTCGCATTAGAATAGGAGGGTGTAGGGAAATCTGGGTTGGAGATGTTTTTAGTGGTTGAGACTGGAATGGTGACAGATGGTTCATTAGGGACGGAGGACTCAAGGGTTTTCTCTGGGTTAATTTCTAATGAATAAAGGATTTTTGAGTGATTGTCAGCCATTACAGAGATAGAGTTGAAAATTTTTAGAGAAGGCCTGATGAGGGTGTTAGTTTGTATGAGTTCACCAAATAGTAGAGTACCTGGTCCTCTATGAGGTTGTACTGAGAATGCTAATAAAACAGGAAGTAAATAATACATGGGATTTTTCACGTGGAAAAATCTCAACTCAAGGGAAAAAAAACCGCGACCTACACTTGTAGTCTCTCAATTTCACTAACTTGTAAACACCTATTACAAGTCACTTTGTAATGACTCCATTACAAAGAATTCAACTCAACTAACTTGTGATACTCTTACCACAAGCCACTTTGTCACTCTCTAGTTACAAAGACTTTAACTTATGACTAAACCTAGTCAAAACATAAACTCGGAGAGTTTATGGATTTTACAAGAGGGTTCCTTATCAACACTTCTGGCTAAGAAATTTAGGAGATACATTAAGAATAATCACAAAGTTACAACTCAACTAAGGACAACAAAACACTAACTTTAAGAACTGGTCCGTAATAGCGTTTAACTTTGTTCTTCAAGCTCTTGAGAATTAAGTTCACAATTTTGCAAAAGGCTTGAATGATAACTGAAGTGTTCAAGTGATGTTTTGATATAAACTCCTTGTTGATACACCTTGATGACATCACTTGAATGATGTAAGCACTTTAGTTGTTCAAAGGATAACTGGCTACTGGAAACAGTGCAGTGCAGGCAGAAATAGTGTAGGCAGTCACGTCGCTTCCAGATGTGTCCAATTGACTTCATACTACTATGAGGGAACCACAAGGGTATCAGGTCCTTGTTTGGTTTTCTATCTCCTGAAGCTATAGCAGTTCACATTTAGCTAGAATCCATTGACTTGCAGTGTAGCCCAAGTGTGTCAAGTTCCCTATCTGGTCCTTGTCAGTAAGTTTGTTAGATCATCAAAACATAAGACAAAGACATTGAAAACCTATCAGAGAGGAATATGATTGGTCAAGAGAAGAGAGGGTTTTAATGAGAGAAGATAATTATGAGGGAGAGAGATAGAAACCAGTTCTGAAATGGTGGTAGTGTGTGGGAAGTTGCAACATTTCAGAGGGAGATGGAAAGGATTTGAAATGAAAAGACGTGACAGTAGAGTCTGAAAAGGTGGATGACATGGTAGTTGATATTTGCACCTTTTTAAGATGTGTATGAAAGAATGCACAGGACTACTAACTTTTGGTACAAGAACCAAGTTCTTGACCTGTCTTTGAAAATTTCAATCCTCTTTTACCGCCCATGCAATGCATCTACAGCTTCTATAATCATCATGTGTGTCTACCTGCAACGGTATTAAAGTGAGTTAGACTTGGTCGGAAAACACTTTAGCAAATATTACCTGAAGGTGATTTTCATAGACAACTGATGGGAATCAGGTTCTCAATTAGGCTTCAATAGCCCCAGCTTCACCCTATTTCTTTTAGAATGCTCTTTACTCAAAGCTTTGGTGAAGATATCTATAATTTGTTCTTTTGTACTGCAGAACTTCATACAGATAAGCCCCTTCTCCACATCGACTCTTAGAAAATGATGTCTCACATCAATGCTTGGTTCTTTTGTATTGAACTGGATTCTTGGCCATGTTGAGTGCACTGGTGTTATCACATATAAGAGGCACACAGTCAGTGTATACACCAAAATCTTCCAATTGCTATTTGATCCATAGGAGCTAAGCACAGCAAGAAGCTGCAGTTACATATTCGGCTTCAGCTGTTGAAAGAGCCACTGAGTTTTGCTTCCTTATGCCCCATGAGATGAGCCATGATCCTAGAAAGAGAGCCATTCCAGAAGTACTTTTCCTATCCACAAGACAACCTGCATAGTCAGCATCAACATACCCAATAAGATTAAAATTGTCACCTGAGGGGTAGTACAGGACCAGGTCCTATGTTCCCTTAAGATATCTCAAAATTCTTTTGGCAGCCTTCAGATGAGATTCCTTGGGATTAGACTGAAACCTTGCACATAGCACCACACTGAAGACAATATCAAGTCTGCTGGCAGTGAGGTAGATAAGAGACCAAGTAATGCCTCTATACATGGATTGATTCACAGAAGAGCCAGATTCATCCATGTCCAGTCGAGTGGCAGTGGCAATGGGAGTGTCTATCACTTTTAATGCTTCCATATCAAACCTCTTTAGGAGCTCCTTGATGTATTTCTGCTGGCAGATGTATGTACCCTTTGTGGACTGCTTCACTTGAAAACCCAAGAAGAAATTCAACTCACCCATCATACTCATTTCAAACTCACTTCCCATGAGTTTTGTAAATTCTTCACACAGTGAATTGACTATTGCCCCAAAAATGATATCATCAACATATACCTGAACGATAAGCAGGTTCCTCCCCCGTTTCTTCAGGAACAAGGTGTTGTCAATTTTCCCTCTTGTAAAATCGTTTTCTAAGAGGAACTTTGATGTCACGACCCTAACCTCGAACTCGGTCGTGATGGCGCCTCTCGTGAAGACAAGGCCAGCCGACTTAACCCAAATCATCTTTTAAACTAGTTAATTAACACAAATATAGTCTAAGCATGGTGTAAATAATACTAAATAGCGGAAATATAGATAATAATGCGGAAGTCCATCCTGACACAGCCCTAACCGGGGTGTCACAAGTCATGAGCATCTATGAGTCATAATACAAGTCTGCTAAATTCAATAACTAGTACAATGTCCGTAAGGAATATAAAAGACGAGATAATAGAGACACGGGGCTGCAGACATCAACAACTACCTCGTAATCCCTGAAAGCCGCCTGAAACTGGAGGAATCAGCACTCAGGAGCGAAACCAGCAACGCCTGAATCTGCACACATGGTGTAGGGAGTAATGTGAGTACTCCGACCTAGTGAGTAATAAATATAAATAATACTGAAGATAAGAAATCACGTAAAAACACAAGGCATTCCATACTACAGCAGTAAAATCACTTTAAACAGGAAAGTAGTGAGAAATCAAGTGAAAATCCCCTTTTTCCAACAAGTAAAACAAGTAGTTTACAAGTGAGTAACATAATGGAAATTCGTCCCTCGGGCATGGTATCAACAAATCCGCCCCTCGGGCAATATCTCAGAATAGTACCAGCCTCTCGGGCTCAATATCATAACAGTGCCAGCCCCTCGGACTCAAAATCAGAACAGTAGCAGCCCCTCGGGCTCAATATCAGAACGGTAATAGCCCCTCGGGCTCAATATCAGATCAGTAACAGCCCCTCAAGCTCAATATCAGAACAGTAACAGCCCCTCGGGATCAATATCAGATCACAATGGGTACCCGCGCTCACTGGGGGTGTACAGACTCCGGGAAGGGCCCCTTATGGCCCAAGCACAATATCAAGCCATCTCGTGGCATCAAATCTAGGCCCTCGGCCTCATATCAATCAAGCCACCTCATGGCGTATATAAGTAGCTCAGGCCCTCAGCCTCATATCAGTACCAGTGTATCCTCACAACTAGGCCCTCGACCTTTAATCAGTCCAAAATCATCACAAGCCCCTCGAGCAATAGTAAAACAATATTTCTCAGCCCAAAACATCATTTAGAATATCATTTGAATCTCAAACTGAGTAAAATGGCTGAGTAGTAAAACAGTGGAAAAATAACAGGACTGAGTTCAAGTAATAAGTCAAAACAGTGAGGAAATAGTAGTAAAATCCCCGAAGAATTCAAATAGTTGGCACGAAGCCCAAATATGGCAATTAGCCCAAAGCATAATGAAAACAAATAAGTCTCAATCAAATACGCGGTAAAATCATCAATGCGGGATGGACCAAGTCACAATCCCCAATAGTATACGACCACAAGCTCGTCATCAAACGTGTGTCTCACATCAATATAGCACTATGATGTGCAATCTGGGGTTTCAAACCCTCAGAGCATCATTTACAATTATTACAAATCTCAATCCGAGCAAAATCCTACTCCGAAATGCCTTTTCCCCTCGAATCGCCCTCCAATCGATCCGAATCTAGCCACATTTAATTCAATTCAGTCAATATTAATTATAGGAATTAATTCCATATGAAAATATAAATTTTCCAGCAAAATCCGAAATTAACCCAAAATTTGCCCGTGGGGCCCACGTCTCGGAATCCGACGAAACTCACAAAATCCTACAACCCATTCAACCACGAGACTAACCATACTAATTTTACCAAAATCCGACATCAACTCGACTCTCAAATCTTCAAATTAAACTAAGAGGGTTTTCAAAATTTTACCAACTAAAATCACCTATTAAATGTTAAAAACAACGATGGATTCGAGTAATCAAACCAAAATTGAGTTAAGAACACTTACCCCGATGTTCTCCTTGAAAATCTCTCGAAATATCGCCTCACCCGAGCTCCCTTGGTCCAAAAATGGAAGAGTGAGACGAGTTTGGACTTTATTCTGCTGCCCAGGGATTTGTTCTTCGCGTTCGCGGTCCTCCTCTCGCATTCGCGAAGAACAAAATTTCAAAAAATCATTTTCCAAACTCTTCTCGGACAGCCTCTAGTATAATGGCCATAACTTTTGCTATAGATATCCAAATGACTACTATAATATGCTTCTGGAAACTAGATTCAAAGAGCTATAACTTTTATTTTTGAATCATCTCAAAATTCATTGTAGATTGAGAGATATGAGCCTCCGAAGTAAGACCTGCATAACAGAATTTTTTCTTCTTCGCGAATGCGAGGCTCTCTTCGCGAACGCGAAGAACAAAATCCCAGAAGCCAAATCCTTCTTCGCGAATGCGAGAGGACCCTCGCGGACGCGGAGAACAACACCAGATACCAGCTTCAGCTATTGCAAAACAGCCCAAAATGATCCGAAACCACCCCGAAACACACCCGAGGCCCCCGGGACCTCAACCAAACATGCCAACCAATCCTAAAACATCATTCAAACTTGTTCCAATCTTCAGAATGCTCAAAACGACATCAAACCACAAATTTTACATCGGATTCAAGCCTAAGAATTCCAAAAACTCTCAAATTACGCTTTCCATCAAAAAGTCTATCAAACCTCGTCCGAATGACCTGAAATTTTGCACACAAGTCACATTCAACACTACGAAGCTACTCCAACTTCCGAAATTCCATTCCGACCCTCGGATCAAAATCTCACTATCGAACCGGAAACTTCAAAAATTCAACTTTCGACATTTCAAGCCTAAATTAGCTACGGACATCCAGAACACAATCTGAACATACTCCTAAACCCAAAATCACCCAAGGTAGCTAACGAAACCATCAGAATTCCGTTCTGAGGCTGTCTTCACATTGTTCTGACTACGAACAAATTTCGAGAACTTAAGCTCTCATTTAGGGACCAAGTGTCCCAAAACTCTCCGAAACTCCAAATAATTCCTCTCGGCAACTCACAATAGCAGAAACAACTCGGGAATGCAGTTAATAGGGGATCGGGGCGTAAATTCTTAAAACAACAGGTCGGATCATTACATTTGACAACCTTTCAAACCAAGCTCGAGGAGTCTGCTTCAACCCATACAATGTCTTGTCAAGTTTAAACACATATTCAGGGTGTTCATGACATTCAAACCCTGGAGGTTGCTTTATATAGACTTCTTCCTTAAGAAATCCATTCAGAAATGCACTTTTGACATCCATTTGGGACAGAGATAATTCCATATGTGATGTAAAAGTGATTAGGATTCTAATAGCTTCCATGTGAGCAACCGGACAAACGTCTCATCATAATCAATTCCTTCCTCCTGATTGTAACCTTGAACCACTAGCCTAGCCTTGTTCCTCGTAGTGTTTCCATGTTCATCAAGCTTATTCATGAATACTCACCTAGTTTCTATGATGGTTTGATCTGAGGGTCTAGGTACCAGGTGCCATACCTTGTTCCTTTCGAACTGATGCAACTCATCTTGCATGGTTGTAATCCAGTCTGCATCCTTTAAGGTTTCCTTGATGTTTTTAGGTTCTATTTGGGAAAGAAAGGCTGATAAGGCAAGTAAGTTTCTGGCTTTTGATCGGGTTTGCATACCTGAATCTAGAGGGGTAATTATGTTGTCAAAGAGGATGGGAGCTTTTGTGTTTCCAGTATGATACTTAAACCTCATTTGTAGAGGAGCTGGGAAGATATAATTGGTTCCCTTGTGTTCTTCTCTCAGCTACTTATGGAGTACCTTGCACTGCATCAACCACTCTTTCTTCAACTTCAGTGGTTGTAATTGTGGTACCTAGTTCCCTTGAGGAAGAAGCTGCATTGTCTCCACTTGGCTCCTTCACTTGACTCATCATGTCTGCCTTTTCATTTGTCATGTCGATGACTTCACCTGGAACCAGTAAGGGCTCCCCATCTTGATCATCCTTGTTGATTTTCTCATAGGAGGGATAGTATTGACATCCAATTTTGTCCCTCCTTTCTTCCAAACTATTTCTTTAAGCTTCTAATATCACTAATAATATAAGAATAGTCATTTTACCATTTTTAGCACAAACTAGACCTAATTATTATTATTGTTTACTTTATATCACTATTACAAGTATTACTAATGTTGTTATTATTATTACTACTACTACTACTACTACTATTACTACTACTATTATTATTATTATTATTATTACTATTACTACTACTACTACTGTCGTCTTTATCAATCATATTTTAATAGTATTTATTGTTACCTTTCACGAAAAGTATTTTTTATTTCTTTTATCTAACTAAGCGAAAATATTTTTTGCAATAACTTTAAAATATTACGAAATTATATTTGATAAATCTTGCCGCATATTACGATTAATATTTTATTTAAACATTAGTAATTATGATTAGGTATAATAACTAAGTTAGTTACTTGTTTTTGTATTAATATTATTATTGATTATTAGAAGCCCGAAGAATTTAAAAATAAGAAAGGAAATGCGGCCTAGTTAGTAGCCCAATATTTTTCTACTAATTCTAGCGGCCCAAATCACTCCAAACCAAGATAATCCAAGTAAATCCTTAAATCAGCCCAAAAAATATTAGCCCATATTTCAATTCTTTTCTAGATTCTTCCACCAAAATATCTCTCTTTTTGGATTTCAAGAATTCTATTTAATTATAATGAATTTTCTCTTCAAATTCCAACACTAAACTTTGACCAAATCTAAAAAGTTTTGTCCTTCCTTCACGTGAACAATCTCCTTTCCCCCATAAAATCTTTGCTTTTCGGAATGTTTGACATTTTTCCCCAATTTTTCTCTTTTTCCAAAATTTCTCTCTCTCTCTCTCTTTTCAAAAGTCTTTCCATTCTATATACATTTTCTTCTATATTTTCCCAATGCCAGAAGGAGATTAGGCAATTTTGGTAAAATCTCTGCTGTCATACCTACACCTTGCTCGTTGAAAATCAGCTGCCTCGAACGGCTCTTTTGAATCAAAAATACTCGTGATCGTTCTCTACCATGGGATTTTGAAACATGAATCCTACTTCTTCACCTATAAATACTTGCATTTGAAATATATTGGGGCAAAGCTTTTGGAGCCGTAGCACCTCTCTTTAAACCCACAAGCTTCAGCCCCCTTCTTTAACCTTAAGCTCTTAGCCGCCCCTTTCACCCCAAAATTTGAGGTTGGAGCCGCCCCAAAGCTCGGAGTTTTAGCCGCCATTGCTAACTCCTACAAATCTACTATTGTTATTATCCCTAAAAGAAACACTCTTAAAAGGTTCAGCTCTCTCTCTCTTTTAATCTCTTTCTCTGTCGGCGTTTAGCCAAAACAGTGGTGTTTGTTTCCGTTCGTTCTGGTATTTGACGACTACCCGAGTACAGCAAGTTCGAGGTTAGAATCTGATAGCGGCTTACCCTTGTTCACTGCCCGCAAAAAGGTCAGTAACGGTTAAGCTATTCCTTTCTGTTTTTTTTTTCTGGTCAAAGGTAGATTTTATTTCTATCTAAAATAGTGCTATGGTTGGTTTGTGATTATGATTCGAGATTAATCTTCACATAAAGAGTCTGTTACGAGCTATGTTGTATAGAGTTATGAGATAGAGCTCGTATGTTTGTAGAAGTTGTTATTTTGGCTAAATAGAATAAAATTTAAAATGAAATAATACATCAGTTGTTATGTATTCACATGTACAGATTTGAATTTAGCTATCTGCATATTTTGCCTGAATGGTTCGGTCACTTAGCCTAGATTTTTTAAAAAAGGAGTTATTCTTCTAACAGAATCATGACTTGAGTCTCTTTTCTGTTATATAGAATGCCTATAAGAATCACCATCTTTAAGTAGATATTCAAAGGAATCAAACCTATATCATGTTCAATGGTTACTTGAAGTATTGTAGCAAATATAGACATTCTGTTGGAACTAACATTGATTTAGAGCTTACAGTTATACATTTAGTTGTCATGTTACCTCTGTAGATACTGTATAAAAGAGTTGTAACCTTTAAGCTTTTCTTTAAGAATCATGTCTATATGAGTGAAATAATAGATATGAGATCTTTTAGTCATTTAGAAATCATGCTGTAAGACTAAATTTTGACTCAATTATTTGATGAGAATTAAACCGGAACTTGATGTGTTTTTCAACCTTCTTTATTGAATATAGGGTATTTTTGTCATGATACTAAGACTAATTTAGATATCAACTTATTTTACTGCTAAGCCTTTTCCTTCGTACATCATGCTTCTTGGATTTCAAATATTTTGTTGAAAATACATATGTCTTATTTAATAATGAAATACTAGTATGCACCTATAGTTATGCTATTAGGCGTTGGTATCTTATATGTGTTAATTTAAAAGCTTTTGTAGAAGTAAGAAACACCTCCTGTTTGCTGGAACATTGCTCTTTAAAAAGATATGTTAAAATAGTGCTCGAGTTTGAAAAATGTTCGTATATGATTTGCTACAGTTCTTCGATTTCTTGTCTATTGCAGAGTGAAGAAAATAGTTGTACTCTTGTCTTGCGTGCTTCATTCTTGTATTGAATTTTCGCCTCTAATTTTCTTCTCCTTTCCTTTTGCATATATACTTGGAGCAAAAAATGGAGTCGCACTCGAGACTCAACACTACCCATGCATGGAGTCATTACATGGCATCCCCTTAGAATGTCCCGGATAGCAAGAAAACAAGCAAAACGCTTGGGGACGCCTATGGCGTCTTTCATTTTTCTTTTCCTCTTATCATTTGTTTAATTTTTTTATGATTGTCGATTTATTTGGGAACGTCTTATATTAGATTTGGTAGCTAAATCTTATTTTGATTAGTGTCATTTACTCTAGTTAATAATAAATCACTGATTTTATTTACATGAGTCTTAAGTGCTTTTAAAATCAACAATTTGAGATAATGGCTTTATTTATTTATTTATTTCTAAAATATTTGCCCACATCTTTTGGAAATACTTAGCGTTCTTTGACAGCATTTGTCCATAAAAAGCTTGCTTCTTTCTTACAATGTTCAAGTCTAATTAAGGTTTTCGGAAAAATGGCCTTTGTAGCGTTTTTTGGCATACCAAACTCAAGTTTTACTCATTTAGTAATATTTTAGTATGTAAAAAATAGTCATGTGTTTTTTTCCAACTATGTATACAAATATTAAATTTTCTACTTATAATGAATTAACCTAAGTTTGGCCGATTAACCATTTTTAGTGGGTCATATAGAGTGCTTAACACCTTCTCTATAAGATTAATTAGAACCCTTACCCATAGTCTTAAAGGTTAAGTAGATCATAGAACAGAGTTAATTTTAAGCATTATTTAACTAAATTGGTGTCTTAATTCACCGTTGAAATAATTAGGTGGCGACTCTCTTAATTAATTAAACCTCAGAATTACCAATATGTTATACTCTAATTTGACCCGTGTTAAAATGGGGTATAACAGCATGGCGACTCTGCTGGGGATACTAGGTTCTAAACCATAACAAACTTAGTTTAATAATAAAAATTAATTTGTGTGTTTTTTATTGTTATGATACTTATTTGAATTGCCTTTATATGGAAAATTGTATTTTATGATTTGTTTATATGTTCTTATTTCTTTATATAAATTGTCATTCTGTTTCACTTCCTCCACTTCTGGAAAATTCACACAAAGCACACAGCTAGCGATTACGTGGTTTGCGGCCGTGCACTTTTCAAAAAATACCTTTTAGGGGAAAGTTCGTGGGTAAGTCGATCGGTGGTGCAGTCGACAGTCACGGGCTTTCCACTCTCAAGTTGTCCGCTTGGGAGAAGACCAATCTAGAAAAACCCACGCTTAATCGGCCTAAGATAGAGCTAAACCAAAACCCTTTTAAGAGCATGCATCATTTTAACCTTAGGTGATTTAATACCCGAGGTGTATTAAATCCATTAGTTAACCTTACCTAAATGTCCAAGTGGGTTTTCAACTCCAAGTGACACCTTATCACGTATATGTGCATTATTTGAAGGATGAACATGCCAATTATGTGGACCATTTGCTCTAAATTATATTAAATCCTAGGTAAATGAGCATGACTTACTTTTTATGATATGTATAAAAAAATTCAAATGACATAATCAGGCGAAACAACGGAAAGTTTAGATATGACAAAATAAATTTTACTTTCTTTTAAACTGTTGATGAAATATACTTCCTTTTGACCAAAAAAGAAAAGGTTTAGTATTTATTGTTTTTCAAAAAATAAAAATATTTAATTAATTTACATCAATGGGATGAAACATAATGGCATATTTATCTTTCAAATACACGTTAGACCTACCTCTGGCACAAAGAAGTCCCTTACATATTAGGACGCGCAATTATTTGTTATACTTTGAAATTTGTAACATGTTTGCTTGCTTACTTTGCTTACTTGACTTTATTATTTTTACTAACATCATTTGTTATTTTTCAAAAGGAAAAAGTATTGACTATCCAATTTGCTTGCATCTTTATTTAAATATATATTTTATTTGTTCATATATTTTCCTCTGCTTATTTTTATATTACTTTCCTGAATTAATAATAATAATTATCACCAATCATTCCGCGCTTAGTACTCTTTAATGACTCTAGAGCACCAGTTAAGTCCAAATTTCTCTTAGGTCTACTCCAATTCTTAGTCTCTAGGCATGATCTTCTATTTCTTATAAGGTAGGGCATTTTTCCGCAAACTCTTCAATAAGCTCAGTTCGTCATGAAAATTCATCGATACTCGTGCCTTAAACTAGCCTTAAGAATTTTCTTTAAACAACAATGAACATCTTACTTCTTTAACAATTGGCATAATCTTTCATAATTAGGTAATATATTTCTCCCATCTAATCCGTGAGTTAATTTTATTCGCGTTCTTTTCATAAAAATATAGTTACATATTTTTTTAAATTATTGTCATTCATGCCTCACATAATTTTTCAATTTCGTTATCTTGTCTCATAGCTTCATATCTCTTAGAATTTCAACCTTCGTGCCAATTCTCATTTACAAGTGGATAGATGTCCAAACTTGCACAATCTACCAAGAAATAAGAGGCCACTATTTGGTCAATTTGCATCGTCAAATTATTTCCAATATTTTTACCTCTTCAATTCAAGTGTCTACATCGTCTTATTTCGGGTCGTCAAGATTAATCTTCACGCACCTGTTAATTCTAAGTTTTGGCACATGAGTTAAGGTATTATCCCATAAGTCTCCTGAATTCCAGGCCTCGACAACTTTACGATTTGCCAAAGCTAAAAAAGAAAAAAAAATAGATTTTAGATTCTTTTCATTGACTACCATATCCTTATCAATTATTTTGATCCCGAGCTTGTCTATATCCAAATAACAACGAATTATTTTCTAATATCAAAATCACTCATCTTTGGCCCCTCTCAAGCATTGCAATATTATAAGACCTGATCTCGTCGGTTTCTTAGGCACTCATTCCCAAATATTCTACCTTTAGCTTTTAATATTTGCTCCTCCTTTTTCCAAATAGGTTGACTTGAATTGAACATCAAAGCAAATGCAAGTTCAAGGACAATATGGCCAACTAAATCGCAGGGATTGACCTAGATGCAGGTGAGTTTGAGTACAAGAAATTCAAATCATACGAAGATAAGATTGCTAAGCTTGAAGCAAAAGTGGCAAATGGAGCAAGAAATTGATGGCGTCAAGGAAGTGATAGCTGATCTTAAGAACTCGTTCAACGAAAAAGGCTACTCTCCATTTCGTACAACTGCATCTCCCACTTATGAGTGTAACGCCTAATTTTTTCAAATCTGCACTCTTGCTTGCTAGGAAGGGCATTCTAAGCTGCCAACAATGGGTATGAAGAAGAAGCATGATTATCAAGGACTCTATCACAGACTTTGGAAGACTATCATTCCCCCGCCCACCTTCCCTTACTTAGGACACGTAGGCAGTCTATATAAGGCTCGGTCTCATTATAACAAAATTTTCATTTTCCTTTATGAAAGAAACTGGGGCAAATTCTTGGCACGCAGGTTGAGTCTTCTCAGAAGGGACATCATGCCATGGAGTATTCATCAGTACCTTCTTAAAAATTGGGGCAATTTTTGGAAAAGTCCAAAGTCATGCAAGGAAATGGACTATGCTAGAGCTAAAGCTTTGATGTTCGACATGAGTCAACCTTTCACAAAATTTCAAATCAATCTGCTTCCATGTCAACAAGTCTCGAGCGTTAGAGCCCTCTAGATAACAATTCAGTCTCGCCTATCCCTTTTGCAACATAGGTAATTGTTTCTAGTTTAAGGCTCCTATTTAACCATAACATAGATTAATCTATATAATCATATATTCTATTGTTTTTATGCATTTATTTCATTATGATGAATATGCTAACACTTTATTTTGTTTGTAAAAGTTTTATTTTTCTTTAAAGGTTGCCTAGCATTGAACACTATTTTGGCTGCGAATCTGCATCAAGGACGCAACTATAATGGCAAATCGATTTGGAGCACTTAGTACTGGTAAAGGTTTGTTGCAAGTTGAGACTGATGATGAGGAGACAAATGTTGTATGGAGGAACATTTTGGTCAATTTGGAAATACTTTCAACCTTCTCCCCAACCCAAATTCTGCTTTCAGCTCAACCCGAAATGTCTCTTTGACCATATCTCCTCATCCAGCAACTATTTACATAAGTCATCCACCGATACCACCAAAATTTACTATCAATCCAGAGGCTTTGCCAGTCATCATGATGACCAATGCCCAATCTTCTGCACTTGCAACATCAGTCACAGAAAGCCAACAAAATCAACTGGCGATATGTCCATACAAAAGACCAGGAAAGGAAATTAAGACGACTAGCTGGGATGATCCAGATAAAAAACTCCATAACCTAAGAAAGATCGTGGAGGAAGAAATACGTGCAAGAAATATTCAGAGTTTAAGATATGAAAGTTTGTGCATGCATCCAAATGTTAAGCTTCCGCCATGATTCAAAATTCCAAAATTCAATACTTTCAATGGGAAAAGAAATCTCATTTCTCATTTGAAAGACTACTGCAGCAGATTAGTGGGGATTAGACATAATGAAGTCATTCGAATGAAGTTGTTCATTCAGAGTCTATCAAGGCTAGCGCTTGATTGGTACACTCAACAAGATTTTAGCAAATGGTACACGTGGGAGGACATGACTCGCAAATTTGTAGAATAATATAAGTTTAATATTGGAGATAGTCTAACGCTTTGTGATATGCGTGAAGTAGAAAGAATGCAATACGAGTCTTTTGCAGAATATGCCATGCTTTAGAGACTGGAGGCTTCAAAAATACGCCCTCAATTGCCTGAGAATGAGTTGATTTCCACCTTCATCGAAACGCAAAAAGGCATATACTATGAAAAGTTGTTATGCGCTCGGCTACATGACTTCTCGGATTTGATTAGAGTTGGAAAACTGATAGAAGCAAGCACTCGAGTAGGAAAAATTATTGACAATTCAAAATTACAAGCCACTATCCAAGATGAGACACTCAAGAATTTACAAGGCAAAAAGAGGAAGATAGATTATGCTTGCATTCCCGCTCATCAGCCACAATCTCAACAAAACAGCCAGCTGCTACAAACTCATATACAACACCAACCTACTTAGCAAAGCGTTCAACATCAAGCTTATCAAGCACAATCTAGCTATCGTCCTTCAGAGAACCTAAAATTCCGCACTTTTATTCCTCTGAAAGAATCATTGACAAGCATATTTGAGAGATTGAAAGCAAAAGGACTTTTACAGCCAAGGAAAGGATGGATCCCACAAGATCTTCCTCCAAATTTTGATTGGTCTAAAACTTGTGTGTATCATTCATATATTCAAGGCCATGATACAGAAGAGTGCCCAGCACTTAAGCATAAGATTCAGAACATGATTGAAAACAACTAGATAATTGTGCAGTAAGAGCAACCATGCAACAAGTATGACCCTTCATTCACTAATACCATCGTGGTTAAAGGTGATCTTTCAAGTTGGAACCAATACCTTTGAAGAGAAAGCGTGAAGCTAAACAAGATGATTGATTAGAGTTTTTCATCACTACTAATTTGCCCGCCCTTTCATGATTTATTCTATTTCATGTACTTTTGTATGAACTATGTTTTGACCTGATTCTCGTTTAAGAGTGGATACGTAGGCAACCCTATGGGTTCGGTCTCATCATAATAAAATTTTATTTACCCCAAAAGCCAAAATCGGGGCAGATTTTGCAAAAGGATACTCATAATTCGGCAAAGCAGAAAGTGAAATTCCGAGCTACATATTTGTTACAAGCACAACATCAAATTTCCAGAATGCCATAGCAGCAAGTTGTAGATTCAAATCCAAAACTTTGACGTTCAATGCAAGGCAACCACTTTATTTTATACTAATAAATTTTCTTTGAGTAAAGCAGGAGCAAGCTCCAGCCATTCTCGATCAAGACCATCTGCGTAATGATCCAAAGCTTAGCATCAAGCCAAAATCGCAAAACTCAGAAAAGGGTGAAGCCAAGCCAGCATGAATCAAATTTTGGAACTCACAATTTTTCTTTGAGTGTAAGAATTTAATAATAGATAATTTCATCTTGAAGATCTGACAAGCGTCGGCATTTCACCATGAACATTTGCTATTGCATTGCATCAAGCTCTTTACACCATACAATTTGCTATTTCAAAGACATTGTACCACGCTCTCCACATCACACCTTGAATACTCGAAGGCAACGCACTGGTTCTTCACTTGCATCATGAATATTCACTGTTTTGAATCAGGCACTACACCAAGATTTTTGCGTTCCACTAATTTTCTATGAATCAGGCATCACACCAAGCTCTTCGCACTGCACCAATCTTGTAATATTAAATCAAGCATCACATTTAGGCTTGTCTGCCTTTAATGGGACACTTAGGCTCGTTCGCCTTTAATAGGACGTTTAGGCACATTTTGCCTTTAATTAAATATTTAGGCTTATCCGCCTTTAATTGGATATTTATGCACATTTATCTTTAATTAAATATTTAGGCTCATCCGCCTTTAATAGGACAATTATGCACATTTATCTTTAATTAAATATTTAGGCTCATCCGCCTTTAATTGAATTTTTAAACAAGTTTGTCTTTAATATGATATTTAGGTTTGTCCACCTTTAACGGGACATTTATGCATTAAATATTTTAGGCTTATCTGCCTTTAATTGGATATTTATCCACATTTATCTTTAATTAAACATTTAGGCTCGTCCGCCTTCAATAGGACATTTAGGCATATTTTGCCTTTAATTAAATATTTTAGGCTTATCCGCTTTTAATTGGATATTTATGCACATTTATCTTTAATTGAATATTTAGGCTCCTCCGCCTTAAATAGGATATTTAGGCTTATCCGCCTTTAATTGAATTTTTAAGCACGTTTGCCTTTAATATGATATTTAGGCTTGTCCGCCTTCAACAGGACATTTATGCATTTAGGCTTATCCGCTTTTAATTGGATTTTTAAGCACGCTTGCCTTTAATATGATATTTAGGTTTGTCCGCCTTCAATAGGACATTTATGCATTAAAATTTAGGTTTATCCGCCTTTAATTGAATATTTAAGCACGCTTGACTTTATGACATTCAGGCTCGTCCACCTTTAATAGAACATTTAAGCACATTTTCCTTTAATATTTTATTTAGGCTTGTTTGCCTTTAACATGACATCTATGCATTAAATATTTAGGCTTATCCGCCTTTAATTGGATTTTTAAGCAAATTTACCTTTAATATGATATTTAGGTTTGTCCACCTTTAATGGGACATTTATGCATTAAATATTTTAGGCTTATCCGCCTTTAATTGGATATTTATGCACATTTAACATTTAGGCTCGTCCGCCTTCAATAGGACATTTAGGAATATTTTTCCTTTAATTAAATATTTTAGGCATATCCGCCTTTAATTGGATATTTAGGCTTATCCGCCTTTAATTGAATTTTTAAGCAAGTTTGCCTAATATGATATTTAGGTTTGTCCACCTTTAACGTGACATTTATGCATTAAATATTTAGGCTTATCTGCCTTTAATTAGATGTTTAAGCACGTTTACCTTTAATATGACATAGGCTCGTCCGCCTTCAATAGGACATTTAGGAATATTTCGCCTTTAATTAAATATTTTAGGCTTATCCGCCTTTAATCGGATATTTATGCACATTTATCTTTAATTGAATATTTAGGTTCTTCCGCCTTAAATAGGATATTTAGGCTTATAGGCCTTTAATTGGATTTTTTAAGCAAGTTTGCCTTTAGTATGATGTTTAGGTTTGTCCACCTTCAATAGAATATTTAGACATTTACCTTTAATTTTATTTAGGCTCATCCGTCTTCAATTGGATATTTAAGCTCATCCGGCTTTAATAGGACATTTTGGCACATTTGTCTTTAATTAAACATTTAGGCTCGTCCGCCTTTAATAAGACAATTATGCATATTTGTCTTTAATTGATATTTAGGTTTGTCCGCTTTAATAGGACATTTAGGCTCGTCCGCCTTTATTAGGACATAAGCACATTTGCCTTAATTAAATATTTAGGGTCTATACATCCTCAAATAGGATATATCGGGTCTATCCGCCCTCAAATAGGATTTATCGGGTCCATCCACCCTCAAATAAGATATATCGGGTTCATCCGCCCTCAAATAGGATATATCGGGTTCATTCGCCCTCAAATAGTATATATCGAGTCTATCCGCCCTCAAATAGGATATATCGGGTCTATCCGCCCTCAAATAGGATATATCGGGTCAATCCGCCCTCAAAAAGGATATTGAAGTTAATCCTTCCTCAAAAGGACATTTAATTTATTTCGACCCGAGTGATCCCGCGTGCATAAGCATTGCCAAAATATATCTTTTATAAATCATTGCCAAATGCATTTATCTTTATCAACTAAATTTTCATGTGCGTTGCCGACCATGAAATATATCACCATAAGATTATGTTTTTATATGTTTTAAATTCGCATTTCTTATGAATTGATGCCTAAATATTATTTTCATAAGATTGCTTTTATGGCATATTGCATCTTATTTCCTAATGATTGTTTTTAGCATTGTTAAGCTTTGTAGGAAATATAGCGCAACATGGAACTATATCTTAGCAGTGAACTGGGGCAGTTTGTTAGGAAGGAATACCAAACTCTCCAACAAAGGTCAAGGATCTACTTCGAACTTCGCTCGGCTCGACTCTCAAAATTCATAATCAGATTCTTATTTCAAACAACTTTCTTTCAACCATGATACCCAGTGTCTCTATAATTCGACACTGGGGTAACATTTTTAGGGTTTGCATCAATAGTTGACTCCTACTCCAGGGTATCATAATTCTTGAACTACATGTGGCCTGATTCTCGTGAAACCAGAGATATAGGCAACTCGAAACCGGAGTTCGACCGCAATTATCATTTTTACGTCCCCTTTGTTCCATTCCAACCTTGATGGTCGGGACAAAATTGGCTACTAAGTCAATTTCTATGCCCGAAAACTTTTTTATCGTGTCCGGTCAAAGAGGGGCAGCTGTTGACATCCAATTTTGACCCTCATTTCTTCCAAACTATTTCTTTGAGCGTCTAATACCATTAATAATGTAAGAATATTTATTTTACTATTTTAATCCCAAAGTAAATTTAATTGGTATCGTTATTCTTATTTTTTGTTGTTATCATTACTAGATAATACTATTGTCATTATTATTATTAATATTATTATTACTATTACTACTACTACCATCATTGGAATTAGTACTAGTATTACTATATATATTATTATGACTACGGCTAACTAGTATTATCGTTATATTTATTATTATCATTATCACTAATTATTAGAATTGCTAGAATTATAATTAAAATACATTCATCATTGACATCACTACTATATTTTATCACAGCTTTTTTTATTTAAACAAGTTTGTCGTCACTTTACTTTTAAATTCTATAATTATTAAATGTAAGACAATATTTTGTTAGTATATATATCATTAGCAAAACTTTGTAATATTAATTAGAAGCCCAAAGAAGTTTATGAGGAAGAAATTCCAATCCAAACAATTATTTCATTTTGTAAAGCTTCAGTTCTTTAGCCAACTGAGCATACTATATTAAATCAGCCCAAAAAATATTAGCCCGTTAGAAATATCTCTGATTTGGATTTCAAAATCTCTTTAATCATATTGAAATATTTGCTTCAATTCCAACAGAAAAGTTGTCATCCTACCCTACTTTATCGACCAAAGCGTCTGAAATTTTCAGACTTGCCTTCCTCTCTCATGGCTTCCCCACACCCTTTCTTTTTTTGCTTCAAAACATGGATCATCTTTCAAAAAAGTTACATTGACTTCACCATTTTAAGAAAAGAAATCAAAACCATCTCAGAGAAAGGACGATTCTCTGTCTTGCCTAACATTCGGATTCAAGCGGCCATTTTTGTCAAGATTCAAGTCCGATTTTGAATTCCCTAAAAAAAAAACCAAACCCTACTTCTTCACCTATAAATACTAGCATTTGGAATATATTGGGCAGAGCTTTTGGAGCCGTTACACCTCTCTTTAAACCCACAAGTTTCAGCCCCCTCCTTTAGCCTTTAAGCTCTGAGCCGCCCCTCTATCCCCCCTGAGTTTAAGCTTCAGCCGCTGCCTCTAACCCTCAAACCCACTACTCTTTGCTTGCTTTCACTATTTAAGAAAATTTTCATAAAATCTTTTTCTGTTCCACCTTTGGTACTTTTTGATTTCAGTGGTTTTTTTAATCAAAACAGAGCTGCTGCTTTTTCATTTATTCTTTTGTCCACGTTCGAGGTGACGAGCTCGTGGTCGGATTTCGATTGTAGGTAAAAGACCCCGGTTCACTGCTCCGAAGCAGGTCAGCTCATTTCTTTTCTTTATTATTATTATTATTATATTTAGTTGTGTTTATTATTATTATATTTAGTTGTGTTTAGAATGAAAATCTGAGTTTGTTTTATTTCCTCTTTTTTGAAGAGTAGTTTCAGTGTTAAATATGTGCTTTAGTTGTTCACCACATCTGTTTAATCTAATTGTTACTAAAGGAAGAACCTGACTAGCAAACTATTATCATGGGATATTTTCTTATATATTTAAAATTATTTCTTTAAAGTTGCTCTCTTCTTTGTTAAAGAAAAACAAGACTAGCTGCTATCTTATAGTAGTGGTATATTAGTAGAGATCGTATTTTTTTTATATATTATGGCCATCCAATATATCGATATGAATATGCCTCTTGCTGCTTTATACATAAACACTTATATTAGTATTGGTATTGAGTCCAAAATCTAGAAATCATTGTTTAGTTTTTCTTTGAATGATGTGGGACTCTTTCCTTCAGATTTAGGACACATTTTTTTGAAATAAGATCTAGTTATATGTATACTTTTATATATAGATGTAATATTGACACTATAGGTAGCATGTTCATTGGGGTTTATTTGCCCATTTAGCTTATATTTTTTTAAAAAATAAAAAATGAAAGTTCTGCTTTCATGAATTATAACTTGAGTTCTTGTTGAAATATTAATGTCTTTTCTTTAGTTGCTTTCTAATAGTAGAAAATAGGACTTTAGATGGACATCAAATTTGCTTAAAATTTGGAGATCATGTCAATAGGTTTAAATAATTTATGTTTAATTTAAAAGGCAATCGTCTTCATTAAACTACATGTGAGTTTTAAAATAAGTTATGGCCTTTCTTGATTCGTAATTGTAATACTAAATGAGGCCGTGTTTTCTCTTGAATTTGCCATAAAACATTTCATGTTAGAATGGAGTAATTCATAGTTAGATTGGCTGTTAATGAAAATTTTTGGATTTTTTTTGTTAATGTATCTGTCTTGGTCTAAATTGAATGGAAAGAATCATTTTTTTAGAAGTTATTTAAGCATTATTTAAAAGGGGCAAAATCTTTGTTAGAGTTGAATCTTTTAAGAGACATCATGTTAAGATGGTACCCACATGCATGCTTTATGTATTTGGAATTATTGATACTTTAATAATTGCAAGCTTAGTCTAAAAGCATTCAGCTATAACTCCTCCTTTGTTGCAAACCTGTGGAAACAAACTGAAATCAGTGCTCTCATTTATTCAATGATTTAACATGTGAAATTCTTGTCAAATAATGAGTTGTCCGCTAATCTTTATCCTTTATTTTTTTCTTTGCATGTACACTTTGGAGCAAAATGGAGTCTTAATTCAAGACTCTTGCGGTGGAGTCGCATAGAGACTCAACGCTACTACCACCACATGGAGTCATCGCATAACATATCCCATAGATGCATCGGATAGTCAAAAAACAAGCGAATTGCTTAGGGTCGCCTATGACGGCTTTTATTTTTACTTACTTTGTCTGATGTTGTTAATTTATATGATTTGTTTTGTTTGAACCTATGATTGATATTTAATTTTATCATTTAAAATTACAACTTTAGTTTTAAACAAAATATTTTTTTTTTAATAAAGACTTAAAAGGATAAAATGCACTTAGCGATTTGTGGGGATTTTTATATATATATATATATATGAAACCTAAGGAAGAAAATTGATTTCTCCTCATCATGTCTTAGTAAGTTTGAAAACTTGAACTACTTTTCATAAAAATGTGAGTCTTCAAGAATTGGAATTTGGCCAGCTTTTTTTTAAAGTTATTTCAATTAGAACTTTATCGCATTTGGAGTTGAACAAAACTGTTTGATTCAAAGTTTAATTCTAAAGGCCGTTTTCGCTTATTGTATAAATTTTATTTAGTCACTTAGTAATGCTTTCAAAGTCAATTATTTTATTATGTCTCAAACACTTTATTTTCCTAATTAGTTAACCTAAGTTTGGTCGGTTAACCGTTATTAAAGGATCATATAGGGTGCTTTAACAACCTTACCTATAGGATTAATTACTTACCCATAATCTTAAGCTAACCAGACCTTAAAAACAGAGTTAACTTTAAGCACCATTATTTAGCTAAAATTGGTGTCCTAATTCACTGTGAAAATAATTAGGTGGCGATTCTCTTTAATTAATTAAATCTTCGGAATTACAAATATGTTATACTCTAGTTTGACCCGTGTTAAAATGGGGTATAACAGATATGAGAACATAACATTTGCACCCAAATGTTCTCAGGTGGGTAAGCTTGGGCTTTCTTTCGTTCAGCAACTTATAGGGGTTTTGTTCAAGAGAGATCTGACCATGTACATGTTCACCAAATAGCAGGCAGTGTTGACAGCTTTAGCTCAGAAGTTCTTTGCAATCCCACTGTCGATCAGCATAGTTCTTGCCATTTCTTCAAGAATTTTGTTCTTCCTTTCCACAACTCCATTTTGCTAGGGAGTTCTTGGGGCTGAGAAGTTGTGAGTAATGCCATTCTCGGTAAAAAAAATCATCAAACTTGGCATTGTTAAACTCTGTTCCATAATCTGATCTAATGCATGCTACTCTCGATTCCATCTTCACTTGGATTTTCTTTACAAGGCTACGGATACTTCAAAGGTTTCATCTTTTGTTCTAAAAAACAGAGTCCAAGTGAATCTGGAGTAGTCATCCATTATCACAAAGATGTATCTTTTTCCTCCCCTGCTTTGCACTCTTGTAGGTCCATACAGATCCATATGAAGTAGATCAAGTGGTTTTGAGGTGCTGGCATCTTTCTTTGACTTGAATGAGGACTTCACATGCTTCCCTCTAGCACAAGCATCACAGACTTTGTGTTCTTTGAACTTTGACATGGGCAGACCACGAACCAGGTCCTTCTGAATTAGTTTATTCAGAAGAGAGAAGCTTGTGTACCCCAGTCTTCTGTGCCAGAGTTCAGCATCATCATCAACAGCTTTCAGGTAACTCAGATCACCACTTTGTATAGACTTGAATTAAGTAACATAGATGTTCTTGTATCTCTTGACCACAAGTACCACTTCACCAGTTACCAGATTTGTAACTGTGCATATCTTGGACAAGAACTCCACCTTGTTTCCTTTATCAATCTGAGAAACACACCATTGACATAGTACACATTCTCAATTGAGTGAGTGAGTGATTTCCCGACTTTTCCAATTCCGAGAATGTACCCCTTTTTCCCATTGTCAAAGGATACACTCCCTCCTTGCAGGGATTTTAGTGAAAGAAAGTCCATGGTGTTCCCAGTCATGTGCTTTGAACATCCACTATCCATGAACCATTGTTGACTGCTTCCTTTCACTTTTCCCTCAAAAAAAATCAAGAGTTAGTTTTAGGAACCCAAACAAGTTTGGGTCCCTTGTAGTAGGCAAGAGGATGAATAAGAGCTCTCTTAGTCCATGCAGGTAACATGCGTTTTTTATGGGCGGCACCTGGTCCCTTTATAGTAGTTACTTTTTTCAGCAAACACTTTGTTTTTTTGAATAAAGTAGACCCTAGCTTGGCAATATTTCTTGAAATGCCCATTGTTACCACAGTGGGTACACATCCAATTATTCGATACGGTAACATACTTGCTATGGGGGTTATAAGGAGTTCTCTCCCTCTGAAACCCTATTCCCTGCCTGTTTCCACCATTATTAACATACATGGCAGTAATAGCTTCCGAGGACCAGGTCCACTTAAGGGGATTTTCAAGATCATTTTTTACTCTTTCCAGTCCAGTTTGGAGATGTTTGTTTTTCTCAAATTCCACACACAAGCTAGTTCTCACAGCTTTCAACTCGTTTTCAAGCTTAATGTGTGTCTCACTAGCTACCTCTTTTCCTTTTTCAGAATTTCCAGGCCTACACTCAGTCTTGGTTCCTCCATAGTTTCCCTCAAGTCTGCAATCACTATCAAGAGGTCATCTCTATCCTCCTCAATCGTAGTCACTCTCTTCACTAAGGCCTCTTTTTCTTTATTGAAATTCTCAATGGTTTCCTTATACTCAACAGCTACAACCACCAAGTCATCTCTTTCATGTTCTATACTCGCAATTTTTTCAGTTAAAACAATTTTTTCATTTTCCAAATCGTTTATGGTTTCCTTCAGATCAACTACACATACTACCAGATCATCTCTAGTTTGTTCAGCTTCTACTAGTTCTAAGGTCAAGGCATCTTTATCCTCTACAAGACTATGATAGGCATCAATTAATACATTTGCTAATGACATGAGTTTCTTAGGGGAGTAGGATTTCAGATTTCTCTGAACATCCCTGAAGTTTACCTCATCATTGTCATCTTCTTCATCATCGTCTGATTGGGCCATCAAAGCAAATATAGAATCATATTCATTTCCTTCACTTTCAACTGCCATCATGGAACTGTCACCTACATCGGTTTCTTCTTCAGACTCACCGGAGGAATCTCCCCATGCTACAAGAGCTTGTTTC
Source organism: Nicotiana tabacum (assembly GCF_000715075.1). Taxonomy (NCBI): domain Eukaryota; kingdom Viridiplantae; phylum Streptophyta; class Magnoliopsida; order Solanales; family Solanaceae; genus Nicotiana; species Nicotiana tabacum. Next base: position 120,806,417 of record NC_134087.1, read on the forward strand.
ACCACATTGTCAGCAGATCTCTTCCTTTTGAAGTGCTTGTCAAGAACCAGGTTCCTCTTTGCTTCTTTATCAGGGTTGTATTTGGAGTGTTCTTGTTTTATGAGAGGACAATCTTTGATGAAGTGCCCTGGCTTTCTACACTTGTGGCAGAGATCATAGTTCTTTGGTTTGCTGGAGTTGCCCTTTTTTAGTATTCCTCCATTTCTTCTGACCATCTTTTGAAACCTTTTGGTTAAGTAAGTCATGTCACTGTCCTCCTCACTTGAGTCATTTCTTTCAGCTTTGAGTACCGGGTTCTTTTCCTTCTTTGGTTCTCTTCTTTCACTGTCTATCTTCCTCTTCATTTCGTAGGTTTTCAGATTTCCAACTAGCTCGTCTATGGTCAGCTCCTTCAAATCCTTTGCTTTAGTAATAGCATTCACTTTACTCTCCCATGAACTAGGCAGGATACTAAGAATCTTCCTCACTAGCTTGTTCCTGGGAATGACATCACCAAGTGAGTGTAACTCATTTATGATGGAAGTGAATCTTGTGTGCATATCTTGAATAGATTCATCGTCCTTCATCCTAAAGAGTTCATACTCGGTGGTAAGCATATCAATCTTAGATTGTTTTACTTGAGTGGTTCCCCCATTTCGATTGTCACTTAAATTGAAAAAAAAAACCCTTACACTCCTCTTCCGGGGGTGGTAAAAAGGAGGTGTGACACCACACACCAAGATTTTCTTGGCACGAAAAGTTTTCTCCACAGCTTTCCTGTCTGCATCGGTGTATTCTTTCCTGGTTTTTGGCGTCGTCAATGGAAGATCTCTGACACTCTTTGTTGGGATATAAGGACCATCACATATGACATCCCACAACTCAGAATCTTCTACCATGATAAAATCATGCATTCTCGTCTTCCACCACCCATAGTATTGCTCGTTGAACCTGGGTGATCTATACGTGGATTGACCTTCTTCAAAATTTGGTGGAACAGCCATAAGGATCCTTCGTAGGTGTTATCCTGATAGGAGGAACCCACTCTGATATCAATTGATAGTTTATATGAGTCCACCAAACTATAGAGTATCAGGTCCTCTATGAGTTTCCATTGAGAACGTTAATGAAAATAGTAAATAAATAAAACAGGGAGTTTTACGTGGAAAAATACCTGCTCAAGGGGATAAAAAACCACGACCTACACTGGTAGGATTTCAACTTCACTATGAGCAACTTTTAGATTACAACCTATGCAATCTAGGAATTAAACTCTTAATCCCTCACTAACTTGTAATACACCTATTACAAGCCACTTTGCAATACACATATTACAATGACTTCAACTCATGACTAACTCTATTCACAACACAAACACAAAGGGTTTATGGTTTTACAAAGGGGTTCCTAAGCAATGCTTCTAGCTAAGCAAATTAGGAGTTACAATGAAGAACAATTACAAAGTTACAACTCAACTAAGGACAATAAGATACTAGATTTAGGAACTGGTCCGTAGCAGTGTTAAACTTTGTTCTTGATGCACTTGAGAATTGAATACTCGAATATCAGATGGCTTGAATGCTTGAAGTGAATTCTCAAGTGTTCAAGTGATGTTTTGTTGTAATACTCTTGTTAATACAACTTGGATGATATCACTTGAATGATGTATTCACTTGGTTGGTCAAAGGACAAGTGACTGCAGAACTGTGCTGCATTGTTTCTGTGTACAGTGCAGGCAGTCACTTTCCAGGTGTACACAGTTGACTTTCGTACTGCTGTCAGAGAAACACAAGGGATTAAGTCCCTGTGTTGGTTCTCTATCTTCTGAAGCTGTAAATTTGTAATGTTGCACCCATTAGCTGGAGTCCGTTGATTAGCAATGTGTACCAAGTATGTCTATGTTCCCTATCTGGTTCTTTAACAGTAAATTTGTTAGATCATCAAAACAAAAGCTAAGACATTGAAAACCCATCATCTAACATCACAAGATATTTGTCTCTACATTCTTCTTTATGTATTGCCATTTAATTGATGAATGAATCAGCTCTTGTATCAATTAATCAAATGAATATAGTCTATTAGTTATTTATACAACTCCTTTCTGAATGTGGTTAATATACCGGTCAAATGAATGCAAATGTGGATTAGTTGGGCAACTGGGATACGGATAACACATGGAAAAGAAAAAGGACATCCCGGTGCATTAAGCTCCCGCTATATGCAGGGTTCGGGGAAGGGTCGGACCACAAGAATCTATCATACGCAGCCTTACCCTACATTTTTGCAAGAGGCTTATTTCCACGGCTCGAACCTGTGACCTCCTGGTCACATGGCAGCAACTTTACCCGTTACGCCAAGGCTCCCCTTCATCCGGATAACACATGGTTAAACAAAAAAACGATAGTATGAACAGAATAATCATCCGAGGATACATAGACAGACAATCATGCTAGTGTACATCAAGACACATACAACCATTACTCGATTATGCAAAAACTATCTGGAATACATTGGACAAAAATGAAGGGAAGACATTTGTTTCATTCTCTTTTTATTCTCTCATTCACAACTATCCATGTTAGAAGTTAGTACCATCATCTGGGGTGAAATGCAAAGCTCATCAGACTCCTCACTGTTAGTACTATGATGAATCAGAAACGAAGAATCTTTGGAATTTAACATAGGTTGATTGAAGAAAATGAAGCATATACATTATTTATTGATAATGAAAAAACAGAACTGCTTCATGCATTCCAAGTATTTAAGGTGAACGTCTGCAACAGTTTCTGTACAGTCTGGGAGCATGGAATAAGTTGTTCACGCGACTTTGAATCAGCTACTACGATTCTGGATTTAGATCACATAAGTCTTGTACTGTATGAACCACAATGTGAGCATTTGTGATAGATCCAGTGGAAGGAAGCAGTTCCTCTCTTTTGACAATCATTGCATAGTATAACCTGTATATATGTAACCTTCTCAATGTCAACAGGATTGATAATACATTAACCCCAATTCAGAAGAATATTCATAAATCGAAACAGAATATGGTTTAAGTGAACCTGAATCTGGCCAGCATACTCCTCGGGAATTATCTCCTGAGAAAGAAAAGTATCTAACATATCAAAGAGCACCTGAAATAGAGCACAAAATGAGCTGCATATTCAATACAATCTTTAACCAAAAACCAGTTTAATGAGCTTTGACGTTCAACAGTTTGCTGACCTTCATGTCCCCAAGTGTCTTGCTACAGATTGGGCATGTGTAATGCGTTTCAGTGTAGTCCTAAAATGTGTATTTAAGGGAAAAAGATAAGCAATACTGCATTTTAAGGGAAAAAGATAAGCAATACTGTCTGAAAGTTCCTTTAGTTACCTAAGAGAACTTTGCATGAGTTTTATACCTGAAAACATGAAGAGTGCATCAAATGACCACAAGGAAGTTGCTTAACAGGAGAGGCGGAAGTGAAAATGTACTCATGGCAGATTGGACAGTTATCCTCCAAGTACTTCTCTCTACATGTGTGAACAGAGAGAGCCTTTGACATGCAAGCATTGCAGGTCATGCAATGGAAGTATCCAATGCCCAATCCCTTCCCCAGTCTGCACAAATTGCAGAAAGGGCAGTGGTATATCTGTCTGTTCAAACAAGTTGTGCCAGAATTAGATTGTTGGAACAGACATAATGCTAGTCTACGAAGTTCGAAATAACTGTCTTTTTACTCAATTATAATTTACAAATAAAAAGAGCTCCTTATTTGTATGACTGCAGTTAGCCTCCAACTTTTCTTACTTGAAACACTCTAAGAAAGTTCCCACTTTTTTGCTTCCTCATTTTGTGTCTTATACTCTACCAAAGAAACTGTACAAAGAATTAAAATAGAACTTTTTTGAATAAAGACTAAAAAGCAATTGATGGACCTCTGAATCAGTTCAATTAAAGGCAGCCCGCTCAAAAGAGAAAGTTCTGTGGCTAGTGAAGGCACAAATATATTGTTGATCTCCAGATAAACTAACAGCACCAACTACACCTTTCTTGTTTCACCAAAAACTTATTCTCTTAGGCATCGTTTGCTATTTGGTATTACTAAATATTACCTATAAGGATCCTTTATTCGAACTAACAGATTTCTCACTTTAAAGCCTTTTCTTTGAGACAACAGTCATGAAGAAGCAATCTACAAGATACGCTTTATGCAGTTAGTTCCATTAATAGAAATTGTGGTTCTACAGCCCATACATAACTTCTTAAACAGACTCATCAGTTATTTACAACTTGGATGCATTTTGATTAAGAATTTGCAACTTGGATACATCTCCTTGAGAAATCAACTTCTACTTTCTGGACTTCATTTGATACTGCCAAACACAAAAGTCTTCCATATAATAATCTACCAAATTTTCCATAGAAGCACTAATGGTTTGTTGAAAGGAGAGAAAAAATCAACCAGAAGAATGTAAATCCGGTTTTCTCACCTTTCGTCATCAAACACTTTGCAAATTCTGCAATAGTATTTAGCCATGGAGAAATTGTTGCAAGAGAGAGATGAGCAATTGGGACAGAGCGGTTGTATCTTCAAGCATTTCATGCACATCATTTGGGTGATAGATTTTCTGCAAGCATGTCAACCAGAGTTGGGATATGTCAAGCAGCACAAAAGAAAGGAAAGTCCTGAAGTTACCAATAGGCAAGGAAACCAAGTGCGTCCCGCTCAGACCTGTCCAGACAATGATCAGTAATTTCATCGTGACACCGTATGCATGGGAAAAGCTCATTACAACATGGAGCAAGTAGCTTGCAGTTTCTCTTGTAATGATTGCAACCAAAAACTGATTCTTTTTCATCACGAAATGACGGACATCGACCAGTAATTTTCTCCTTATCCTTTGCAGTAACAACCTCTGAATGAGACTTCTTCTGTGTCAAATTCCATTGACTGAAAGAAACCCATATAAAGTCAAATCAAATAAAAGAGGCAGAAGAAACACACTGAAATCTAGAGAAAAGAATAAGTATAGGTGCTTTTGCATTTATCTTCAGTAGTAGTAAAATGTAAAACCAATTATATACTTACATGTCAACAGATTGCCGTTCCGAGGATTCTAGAACAAATGTAGTTCACCTTATAACATTTCAATAATCCACAGGAAAATTAACTTTGTTTTTTCTAAGAGTCACTGTGTAAGAGCTCAATTCTTTATCTCCATTGTATTATCACTGTTCGTTCTAACATACCAATTTAAGTGCAGTCATACAATTTTGGGAGCTATTAAAAGTTCTGGAAGACCCCTTAGAAAAAGATGAACAATAAAACTAGATAATGTAGACCAAAAACCAGATTATGCAGGAACCAGGTTTCCGATTCTCTCTGCTTTGTGCCACATTTGCCAATCAAGATCCAATATCAAGCACTGCATGGAAGTCATACAAAAACCAGGACTAGAGACTGAACTGATGATGTACATGTATTATGCATGTACTCAGTTATCTGATACTAGTAATGGTTCAATTAAACAAATGCAGATCTAGACCAAACTAATGCTGTTTAGGTATCATGCATTATATTTCATGCTTATGCAGTTATCTGGTACTAGTAATTATGTTACCAAATGTAGTTGCTTCCAAGAAATAAATCAAAGGGTAGAAGTTGAAAATGTATTTGCCTCATTAGCAAGCTCTGCATGAGATATGATTTCTTTTCAGGATCCAAAGAGGAATCGCATGATACTCTTCTTACTACGTCGACCAGCTTATCTTGTGTCAACGTTAGATGATGGTCCTTTTGCCTTAACTTCTCATATATTTTTAAGTCGTGGCAAGTTGTCTCTCTCTGATCAGCAATGTCAATTGTGTCATTGCATCTCTTCTTGTCAACCTCAGTAGAATGTTGTGTTATATCTCCGGATAGATCAACAGTTTTGTTCCCTTTGGCATTCTGGGTTTTATCTGCAACAAAAGATCCAGAGTGATCAAAATCATGATCAGCAGACTCTGTCAGTGAAAAGTTCTCCCCTTTTTCGCGGCAGATGCTTTGATTCCTGAAATCATCTCTTGACAGATATTTAGACACAACTTCTAAAGGATCAACAGCCAATGAAGGAGAAACCTTTGATCCCTTTTCGGCATTTACACTTTCATCTTTATTTACACCTTCCCACCACTCTCCCAGCCACTCAAAAAACTTTGTATTTTTTGTGGCTTTGCGCCAGATTGACGTGATGCCCTGCTGTTTTTCTGGCGTTAGAGATGCCATCAACCAGGGAATCATCACCTGTAGATTCTCCGCTTTTGTTCGTCCAAGGATGTCTCCAATAATCTTCTCTTGTTCCTCAACAGAAAATTGTTCTTTGAATAGTGGCCACAGTTCAATTTCTTCACGGTAGATGTGGTCAGTGAGTGATTTATGCATAGATATGCATGTATCATGAAGATTTAAGCACAATTTTTTGTATTTCAGCTTATTACTGTCAACCATGTCAAAATCACCTTGCAAACCGTTGATCTCATTTAAGATGACAAAAATTTTGTTGAATTGCTCAACCTCCAATTTATGGTCAATACCATATGAATGGCTGACATTCTGGAGTTGTCCCTTGGATTCCAAGGCAGGAAAGGCAATTTCATCCTCAGACTTACTATGTAGCTGGTATAGAAATTGTACGAGATGGAACCGTCTTTCAAATTCGGTAAGAATTCCAACATCTTCAGCCAACTTAACCGACAGAGAAAGAACATACTGCAAATCTTTTTTCAGGGCCTTGTGGAAGAAATGGAAAAAGTCAATTGGTTTTACATCAAGACTGTAAAATCCCATACCATCAGCAGTTTCATTGAGGAAGCATAAGTTTTTTAGCGAGTCCGAGAAAAATATATGAAGATTGATCCCATTAGAATAAGGTGTATCATGCTTATTACTTAGTGTCATGGCTGAATTTGGTCCCAGTAACACAGTCTTAGATCTATCAGAGGATTGCATTTCCGAGTGCGAGGAAGAACTTCCAGAATTCTTACTCCACTTCTCAAACAAATAGCTTCTGCTACTGAACATTTCTTCCAAATCTTTTCGAAACTTCTCAACGGAGATTTTGCCAGAATAACCCATCCGAACCCACTCATATAAGAGAGTAGCAAAACACTTGTTAACTACAGCAGATCCTAACTTTATATTGTTTAAAATCACCTTGGACTCATCCTCAGATAAATGAGCAGAGAACCAAGTAATCATGCACTTTAGCAACCCAAGTGGCAACATATGCAGGCTCATGTACAATGACCAGAGCTGCAATTCATGACTGCAGGTCTCTCTAATGAACAGAAAAACCTAAAAGAAGCCAAGGGAACAAAGTCAACATAAAATCTATTAACAAAAGAAGTTAATTAGTACATAAAAGCAACATAAAGGCATGTCTTTCGCCTGTAGAGTTTGAGCACAATCATGCTCTAATAAAACTACAGCTGGAAAGGCAGCATACCTGTGCTTCTACAAACTGCAGTTTTTTGTTGATCCTTGCGACAAATGATTCCAATTCTTGGCAAAGCATATCTATGAAAACCCTTAACTGTATCCCGTCATGCAGTTTGTAGTATAGCAATCTCTGCAGTTCTTCGATTTGACTTCTTTCAATAAATTGTTCATGCAAAGTAGACGGAGCATCCTTGGTCAATTGATCTACCAAGGGATAGTAGATTTGATCCAGTGCATTGCTGTGAATTAATGCAACACTCAGAAAAATAAAAACAATAAACATGAAATAACCTTATGCTTACCGAATTTTGAAATGATAAATCAGTATCCCAGCATGTCATTTTTTGAGCATTTGACAAAATACATCAATGTCTTAAGGGAATAAGATCATATTGACTTTTCATCAAGTACAAGAATTTAGCTGAGAAGTTACTGATTGAGCATGGCCTACTACCTGTAGAATGTGAACACATCTGCAAAAAACTTCAACTGGGTAATTACTGACGACAAGGTTGAAACACAAAGCGAGCTTCTTAATTGATATAGCTCCTCCATAATTACTCTTAGATCTCGTGTAATAGCAGTATGCCAGATAAGAAAACCATCAATCGGATTCTGTCCTTCTGAAGCCTCCAGCTGCTGCTTTTCCCTGCACTGAACCATCAGCACATCCAGTTCAAATATGTACTTCATATTGGCTGCTCCATAATGAAATTTAGCTCCTCTTCCATGTTTTATGCAGGACCAGAAAGACGGTTCCTTGTTATCATCAAGCCATGAGATGAACACCTTCAAAATTTGACACAGACTAGTTAGATTGAGGACTTAGGACTCTAACCTTAATAGTATACAGCAGTTGAGAAATTACTTCAAGTATACCTTATGAATTAGTTTCTCTTCAGGTAAGACTAAATGTATGAAATTCAGAAAGTCTGCCTTTTCATCTGAAGAAAGACTAGCTGTTAGCCATGGCATAAAATCCTGCAGTATCATTAGAGGAACACTACATAGGTACTGCCAAACAAGCCTAGCCTGCTCTTTGGAAGTGAACTGCTGAATCATCAAAGGAAAAATCTGCATGGAAATTTTAGTTGCTGGAGATTTCAGGAAAAGAGATCACATAAAATAGGGAATCTTCTTTTAAGAATGAATAACATCTTCTTTGAGCACTCCACTGTTTTAAATCTACCAGCAAAACTTTGAGATAATCTCACTTTTCAGCTAAATATAGAGCTAATTTACTATGCATGAATCTGTAATACAAGTCAACGACAACAACTATGCTTCAATCCTAAGAAAGCAAGGTCGGCTATATGAATCTCACTGTGGATTTCGCTCCAATTAAGTCTGTCTCAGTGCAATACTATAAAAAATTAGTTTCTCTAGCAATATACTCGCATATAAATATCTTAGAAGACTAAATTAAGTGATAGAAGTATTTAAAAAAAATGAAGTCTCTGAATTGCTTTAAACTTTTATTAAGTGATGCACTCGCTTCAACTGCTACTGGATAGCGCACACGAATTAAAATTTCAGTGCACTTTGATTGAGAGAAAAGAAAATTGTTTAATAAATTAATATAGACCCAGAAATGAGAGGTTGAGTGCCATATTTTTCCATCAAGAAAGAAGGACCAAACATACAATGGAAAGAACTAAAGCGGCTCCTATAGGGAGAAAAAGATAAGACTATACATGATATACTTCTTAATATAGTTATCAACAGAATATTTAACAATCCCTGCAGTAGAAATTGCCTAAGATTTAGTCTTTTGGTGATAATCCTGATTTTTTTTGGGCATGCCGTGTCATACACTAATAATTCGCCCTGCTTCTGTAAAATTAGAAAGATATCATATCAACTCGCACATCTCACCATCTCCATGCTTGAAATAGAGAAACCACAACTCATTCTATCCAAATAAGCAATAGTGGTTCTCAAAACTAATAGAGGCCTACGAGCGAGAAATTGATTACAGTTCAGATCAAAAGTAGATAATGAAGATTTGGTGAATACCTGCTCCTCTTCTTTCAGCATGTGCTGAGAAATTGTTGTCTGAATGGTACCTATGCTACATGTAAGTTCATTAAATTGCAGGGAAACCTCCTCTTTCTCCTTTTGTAAGCGATCCAAGCAATCAAATATGGAACTGAACAGATCATCTATACTATTGTGCTCAAGTGAATATGTGAAAACCACATTCTTCACTTGTGCATCCAGTGCTTGAAAAAGGACCTGCCAGTGTTAATAATCAAAATTTGGAAAAGTAGATGAAACTTGAAGGAGGAAATTGACGTCGTAAGTAGATGAAAAACAGAAAAAGACAGTGATACTGGTGATCAACAAAAATGAATACATCTCTATTTTGTTCAACTGTGCTTAAGTTCTACCATTTCATTCCTATGCACTCATGGCTTCTCTTTGAATCTCCTTTTGAATTTTAAGCATCAGCAGTAGGTAATACCTTAACAAATGCCAGCGCTTTTATCAAAACTTTAAGTATGAGTATACTGCTGAAAAATGGCATTTCTAGGTGAAACTACCCCCCTAGTATCTTTCTTTTTTCTCAATAAGTAAGTACTTTAGGTGCAGTTTGTTTGTGGCGTTTTGTTGAACATTACTAACTTAAACCAGAAAGTTGCAATTTGAAACAAAAGGTACAGAGTTGATATCGGTACATCACGTGTCAATTCACTAAATTTACAAGCGCTAAACTGACTTATTTTTCAAGTTACTAATCCCACTTTTATCGACGGCTATATGTAGTTATTTCTAGGTGCAGGGGCGGAGACAGAGTGTGGAATGCGGGTTCGGCCGAACCCATTAGCTTTTGTTCAAACCCTATATTTATCTTAAGAAATCCTTTGAGTATGTACAAATTATTAATTTAGAACCCTAACTTAAAAGGATCACCATTCCGAACGTGACTCCGTCTCTGTCTAGGTGAACACATAGCGTAACCATTCACATAAAAATTACAACAACAATAACAACAAATCCAGTAAAATCCCACGAGTGGGATCAGGGGAGAATAGTATATACCAAAATCTCACCCCTACCCGAGAAGGTAGAGAGTTTGTTTCCGCTAGACACTTGGCTCAAATTTAAAAAATTGAAGTGAGACCTATTGGTCAATGAGGTTCAAACCAGGCAAAAACGTGTCGGGTACCTTACGGAATTAGTAGGTATGCGTAAGCTAGCCCAGACAACACAATTAAACACAATTATTAAAACCATGTACTCTTTTAAACTTTAGCTAGACGACTGTCCCAGAAAAAGAAAAAAAAATCAATGTTTGGTTACCTCATCTTCAGCAGCGCAATGGTACTTATATACAAGCTTCAAGAAGTGAAACCGCCGGGTAAGTTCATCCACTAGTTCACTACTTATATCCAAGGCTTCAACCGCTATACGACGAATCTGAGCAAGCTCAACATCAACAGCTCTATGAGAAAGAACGAAAAAGAGAATAGGCGATTCAACCAATAATTTCACATCAGCAAGATCAGAAGATGGCAAGGTCACCATAGTGTCATCCTTCTTCTTGGATTCTCCAATACCACCCATTTACCGCCACCTATCATGAAAATCGCCAACAAAGACCAAACTTGAAGTTTTAGCATATAATACTAGTAGTAGATTAATTTGGCTCTTTGAGTTGTGGCCTCTTTGGTGCCTCTTCAACTTCAAAATCTTTATTTGTTTATTTATGGCTTCTAGTATACGAGTGTTGTAGTATTTTATTTCCGATGTGTTGAAGCTAACCTAACCACTATTTAATCAATTATTGGCGCCATGCCTATGTTATGTTTGTTTGGAAGCGTATCAAGCTAATAGAAAGAAAAGAATATTTAAGAAAGAAAAATAATAAATTGCACAAGATAAGACAAGATAAGATTTTACGTGGTTCAGCAATTTTTGCTTACTCCACGGCCACACAAAGAATAACTCTTTATTAATTGAAGAGAGAAAGAAGAAGTTTTGGGATGTTCTACAAATGAAAATGTAGACCCCTATTTATAGGCATTTGAATGCTCTGCCGAGGTAAGCGCTTACATCATAAGAATGCCGATGTAAGCGCTTACATCATAAGAATGCTGAGGTAAGCGCTTACATCACATGAATGTCGATGTAAGCGCTTACATCATATTTTCATCTCTTTTTTTATTTTTCTTTCTTTTGTTTTGTCTATTTTCACATACAACAATAGGTTTGGTCCTATCAATCTCCCCCTCAAACCTATGTTACATCAAGAAAGAAAATAAAGAAAGATTTGTTATTCTCTGGTGGCGCCTTCACTCTATCAGTCTTGAAGGCTAACTGAGGCAGTGCACAGCCTCAGTTTGTCAACACCGACAACTTTGGTCAACATGTCTGACGGGTTCTTTGATCCTGGTATCTTCTGTAGGGAAAGAGTTCTCGGATATGACGATACCTCAACTGGATATGCTTCGATCTTACATAAAATACTGGATTCTTGGCAAGATGAATTGCACTCTGGCTATCGCTGAAAAGCTCACAATTGTCCTGCTCTTTACCTAGCTCTTTAAGAAAATTCTTGAGCCAAATCATCTCTTTTCCAGCTTTTGAGATTGCCATGTACTCTGCTTCAGTGGTAGATAGAGCAACACTTTTCTGAAGTCTGGACATCCAACTAACAGTAGTACCACCCAAGGTGAACACGTAGCCCGTGGTACTTTTTCGACTATCCAGATCGTCGCCTAAATTTGCATCAGCAAAACCTTGTAAGATAATATTGCTCTTTTTAAAACAAAGTGTCATACCTGAGGTGCCTTTGAGATATCGCAATATCCATTTTACACCTTCTCAATGCTCCTTTCCTGGATCTGACATGTATCTACTGACAACTCTAACAGCATGGGCTATGTCAGGTCTAGTGCAAACCATAACATACATCAAACTTCCTACTGCTGAAGCATACGGAACTTTGGACATGTACTTCCTTTCTTCATCTGTCTTAGGTGATTGGTCCTTTGACAGATTTAGATGGCTTCCAAGTGGAGTGCTTCTGGTCTTTGCATCATGAAGACTGAACCTACTTAGTACCTTCTATATGTACTTTTCTTAAGACAACTTTAAGGTTCCTTCCGACCTGTTTCTGCTAATCCTCATCCCAAGCATTTGCTTAGCTGGTCCTAAGTCTTTCATTTCAAACTCCTCCGCCAATTGTTGCTTAACCAAGTTGATCTCATTTATGCTAGATCCTGCAATTAGCATATCATCAACGTACAACAATAAAATGATATAGGATTCATCAAGATTTTTGATATAACAGCAATGGTCCATCTCACATCGTGTGAAACCATTTTTATGCATGAATCCATCAAATTTCTTGTACCATTGTCGGGGAGCTTGTTTCAAACCATACAAACTCTTCTTCAACTTACACACAAGGTTTTCTTTACCAGAAACTTGAAAACCTTCAGGTTGCTTCATGTAGATGTCTTCTTCAAGGTCACCATGCAAGAAAGCAGTTTTAACATCTAGCTGCTCCAAATGCAAATTTTCTGCAGCTACGATACTTAGCACCAACCTGATAGTAGTTAATTTGACTACAGGAGAGAAGATCTCGGTGTAGTCAATTCATTCCTTCTACTGAAAGCCTTTTACTACTAATCGTGCTTTGTATCTCTTCTTACCATCATGCTTTTCCTTGACTCTGTACACTCACTTGTTCTGCAATGCCTTCTTTCCTTTTGGTAACTCCGTATCCATGTTTTATTCTTTTGAAGAGAATTCATCTCTTCTTTCATGGCTAGCTTCCACTTATCAGAGTCTATCACCTGCATTGCTTCAACAAAATGCTCTGGTTCTCCAGCATCAGTAAGAAGTAAATAGTGAAGAGAGAGAGTTAACCTATCTAGAGCATTTGTGACTCTTTTAGATCTCCTCAATGTAGGTTCATGAGTAACAGAATCCGAATTTGATTCAGGTCCTGATTCCAGATTTGGTTCTGCATTTGATTCTATCTCTGGTTCCGGTTCTGGTTCTGATTCAGGTTCGGCTTCTAGTTCTTCTTCAAATTCGGCTTTTGATTCTTCATCTTTAATTTCAGAATCAGTTGTAATCCGTCTAGCCACTTCATTTTCTGAGATTTCTTCTAACTCAACTGTTTCAGACATTGTCTGTTTGCTGGTGTTGGTTGGTTCTACTTCAAGCTTGTCCTTGTACATCACATTTTCATTAAATGTGACATTCTTGTGTCTTAGGATCTTTCTATTCTGATCATCCCAAAACCGATAACCAAAATTATCATCACCATAGCCAATAAAGAAACATTTTTTGGCTTTAGGATCAAGCTTATCTCTATCATTAGAGTTTACATGCACATAAGCAACACAACTAAAAAAAATCAGATGTGAGAGAGTTACCTTTTTTCCTGTCCATACCTCCTCGGGAATTTCAAAATTTAGTGGTAAAGAGGGTCCCCTATTTATGAGGTAAGATGCCGTGTTAACAGCCTCAGCCCAAAAATACTTCTGCAATCCAGAATGTATTCTCATACTTTTGGCTCGTTCATTCAGGGTTCTGTTCATCCTCTTAGCAACACCATTTTGTTCCGGTGTTCCAGGAACTGTCTTGATCATTCTGATCCCATTCTCCAAGCAAAATGCTTTGAACTCTTGGCTATCATACTCTCCTCCATTGTCAGACTTCAGACATTTTAACTTTAGACTTGTCTGATTTTCAGCTTCAGCTTTCCATCTTTTAAAGGTAACAAACACATCAGATTTATTTTTCAGAAAATAAACCCATACCTTTCTTGTGGAGTCATCAATGAAGGTGACATAATAGCGTGAGCCTCCTAGAGAAGTTACAGGAGTTGGTCCCCACACATCTGTATGCACTAGTTCCAGCTTTTCTTTCTTTGGCGTCATTCCCACCTTTGAGAAACTAACTCTCTTTTGTTTCCCGTAAATACAATCTTCGCACAAACCTAATTCAACATGTTTTAGGTTTGGCAACTTTTCTTTGGATGCCAAAAGCTTAATTCCCTTCTCACTCATATGCCCGAGCCTCCGGTGCCACAATATTGTATCACGACCATGATCAACTGTTGCTATAGTATCTCTTTCTATTGCAGTTGCATACAGTGTTCCCCTTTTGAAGCCTCATGCCACAACCAAATTCCCTTTGGTTATCTTCCACGATCCGTTGCCGAGTGTTGTTGTATATCCTTCATCGTCAATCTGACTCATAGATATCAGATTTTTCTTGAGGCCAGGAACATGTCGTACATTTTGCAATTTCCATAGCGTGCCTTGTGAAGTCTTTATATGAACTTCACCTTTTCCGGCAATGTCGAGAGGTTCCCAAATTTTCCAGCAATATAATTATGCAATAATTCTTTGCATGATGTAGAGTGAAAGGATGCACCTGAGTCCAGAATCCAAGATTCGACTGGACTGTCTGCACAACAAATTAGTGCATCACCAACTTGTTCAGCAATTACATTTGCTGAATTTTCTTCCTTCTTCTTCTTTGGTTCTCTACACTACTACTGTAGTGACCCTTTTAATCGCAATTCCAACAAGTAATGTCCTTGCGATTTTTGGATTGTCCTCTTCTCCTTGACTTTGATCTGCCACGACCATAACTCCGTCCTCTTTGGTTGATTCTCCCCCTGCTTTCGGTACTAAAAGCAGATCCTGGGGAATCACTTGATTCTCTTTGGCGAATATCTTCGCTTAGAACCAAGTCTCTAATATCATTCAATTTGAGTTTGGTCCTTCCTGATGAACTGCTAACTGCAGTTACTGTTGCAGACCAACTCTTCGGTAGAGATGATAGTAGAATCAACACCCTGATTTCGTCATCAATTGTTATATTAACAGAACTCAACTGAGTTAATATTGTATTAAACTCATTGATATGTTCCATGACTGATCCACCTTCTGTCATTTTTAAGTTGAACAATCGACGCATCAAATAGACTTTATTTGAAGTAAATGGCTTCTCATACATATTTGATAACGCCTTCATCAGGCCTACAGTGGTCTTCTCGTTAATGATGTTAAATGCCATATTTCGTGTTAGCGTCAAACGAATCACACCAAGAGCTTGACGATCTAATAGATCTCAATCTGCTTTGGCCATAGTCTCCGGTTTCACCTCGGTCAGAGGTAAGTATAATATTTCTGGTACAAATAATCCTCTATTTGCATTTTCCAGAATCCAAAATCTTTGCCATTAAACTTGTCAATCTTAACCTTCCCTTCTTCCGATGCCATTTTTCACAAAAACAATTTATGTGAATAGTGCTTGTGAATAGTAACGATGATCAATAGTGTCACACTATTTTTGTGAATAGTACCTGCACCAATACTGTACTTTTCTACCAGAATTACACTGTATGTGCTCTAATACCAGTTGTTTGGAAGCGTATCAAGCTAATAGAAAGAAAAGAATATTTAAGAGAGAAAAGCAATAAATTGCACAAGACAAGACAAGACAAGATTTACGTGGTTCAGCAATTTTTGCCTACTCCACGGCCACACAAAGAATAACTCTTTATTAATTGAAGAGAGAAAGAAGAAGTTTTGGGATGTTCTACAAATGAAAATGTAGACCCCCTATTTATAAGCATTTGAATGTCCTGCCGAGGTAAGCGCTTACATCATAAGAATGCCGATGTAATTGCTTACATCACAAGAGTGTCGATGTAAGCGCTTACATCATATTTTCATCTCTTTTTGATTTTTCTTTCTTTTGTTTTGTCTATTTTCACATACAACAATAGGTTTGGTCATATCAATGTTGCCATTGATTTGATTTTATACGAGTTACCACACGTCGCAGACTTGGTGTACGATTTTCCATGTCGTCATCTGCCCCGACAGATAGTCCCTACCCTAAGGGGTCGTTTGGTAGGAGGTATTAGAAAAAATAATGCAAGTATTAGCTCTGTGCATTACTAATATCTCGTTTGGTATATTTTTTCAACCTTTGTATAACTAATACTTGTATTAGTTATACATTATACTTGGTATTATGCTATGTATAAGCAATGCATTTGAAACCATGACATTAGTAATGCAAGGGTTTTTAATGCTTGCATAAACATGGGGAAAGACCTAATTGCCCCCCTCAAATCCCTAATAAAAGCCTTTCCCCATATTATTAGCAAACAAATTTCCTCTGTACGCTTTGGCCATGGAAAAGCACAGTTAATTTTTATCTATAAAGTTAATTTTTATAGCTAAAGTTAAAAATTATGGAGGGTACTTTTGTAAACACCCAATTTTTAAAAAATTATGCAATTCTTTAATACACCAAACCAAACAGTGAATAAAAAAATAATTTCAGCATAATTAATGTCAATATTATTAATACCAGCATTGCTAATACACTCTATTTAGCACTATTATTATACCTCCTACCAAACGACCCCTAAATGTCTAAGGGAATTTTCCCAGTTTGCACCTCTGCCTTCAAATTAACTATTTGGCCTTCTATGTAGTAAACCTTTTTTTTTTTTTTTTTTTAATCCAGATTATTTGAGAGCGCTTCGAAACTTAGGTAGATACAAATAGTACCTAACCCAAATTTTACCTACTACCAATGTGTGCTCCATCCTTCTTTTTTCCGACTCAACAATTTTCACCAAAACTTTTGCCCTTCTGCAACTTTTTGACGGAAGACTATGCTAAATAATCGGTTGACCAATTCAAGCATAAAAAAAATTATTTGAAAATATTTACCTTACAAAAATACATAAAATGTGTACGTCTTTTTTTATTTGAAAATCTTTACCTTATTAAGTTATTTTTTATTTTATGTAGCATTCTTTTCTTTTTGATCCGTCAAAACGATAAACATATTACTTATTTAAAATGTCTTTCTCTCAAGATTTTTATTTTCCTATAGGAAATAAAATGGCAGGTTGAAGATCATTAGCTACTTAGGATACATTTAGTACATTGTATATTTTGAAATTAAAGAGAAATTAACTTCTTTTTTTCCTGCAAAAGTTAACACAATTTAGGATAAGGTCTGATTTGTACGCTAAAAATATAAAAGTTATGTGCTATTTGCGCAACTTACGGCTTGCTTGGATTGTTGTTACGTGTTGTTTTATAATGTATCGTATTATATTATACTATGAGCCTGTTTGGATTGATTTATTTTAAGTGCTTTTAAGTCAAAATAACTTTTAAGTCATTTTGTAGTATTTGGATAAAGTAAAAAAGTGCTTTTAAGCACTTGTTTTTAAGCTAAAATGACAAAAAAAGTCAAAAGCCAAAAGTTAAAATTCATAACTTATGACTTAAAAGTTATTTTGGCTTAAAAGTCATTTAAAATAAGCTCATCCAAACGGGCTCTATATTGTATTGTTTGATGAATACAATGTTTGGATAAATTGTATCGTTTGTCGTCGTTTCATAATGTCACGCACCAATAATAAGAGGAATAAACTGGCAATATTACTAAGAAAAATAGGAAAACAGAGTAAAATTATTATATAAGAAAGTAAGGTAAAAAATAAAATATAATTAATTAATAATAAGAAAGGGCAAGATCAGAGAAAAAAATAAGGTAACGACGACACCACACCAATCATTACGTAACGATAAATTTAACGATACGATACAATAAAACTCAAGTAACAGTTAAAACAAATATTACATTTAAAGTAACAATACAATGCAATATGTAACAACCATCTAAATAAGCTGTTAAAGACTATGACCCCTAATAATTAGGTACCAAAAATACAAATTTGCCTTAAAAAAACTTTTGCAAAAGATATCTCTAAATAATAGCTTAATAAATATTATTTTCACCTAAACTTGCAACTAAAATTCTCTTTCCACACCTTAAACAGTTTCAGGAGGAAAGCATGAATTTTATAAGCTTTAAATAAATCTCCAAATGCTTGCCTTTCATATTTAATCCATAACTCTCACTGGGCACGTGCTGTCAACGTGACCACACAAGTTCCTCTCGTGTCTTGGATTTCTGACTGTTTAATTAATGTGCTCATACTGACAATGTAAAATATAAGACATTAAATTATTGTTATTGTTGTTGTTATTATGATTTTGTTTCTTATCATAAATTATATATATTTAGTAAATCATTTAATATAGCCAACCATGATTTCCAATTCTCATCATAAATTTTAAACCCCCGTCGCCTTGTCCACTTATACCATTTTGCAAAGTTTAAAAAAATTGGAAAAGAAAATTCTATACCATGTACCAAAGAGTTGACCTACGTACAAAATCCAAATCTGATTTATTATCATGTATCAAATCGTTGACCATCGTACAAGAATCAACATTGATTTAGATCTTTTTTTTGCTAGATTTCTGGAATGACATGAGCATGAATCATAATAAGTAAGTGTGCCATGAGATTGGAAAATTTGCAATATCTGGAGTGCTATTAGTCTCTATTCCCATTTTTTAAAAATATTGGTAAAGATATGATCAAGTCTTTACAGTTGAAAGTTTTCCTAAAATGAACAAATTAGTGGCTAGTCCGGCAAATTTTTATGGGTTGAATAAGACATGTAGAATGAAGATAGAACGAAGTCCCGAGG
Source organism: Nicotiana tabacum (assembly GCF_000715075.1). Classification (NCBI taxonomy): domain Eukaryota; kingdom Viridiplantae; phylum Streptophyta; class Magnoliopsida; order Solanales; family Solanaceae; genus Nicotiana; species Nicotiana tabacum. Next base: position 120,825,427 of record NC_134087.1, read on the forward strand.
ACTGTCAAAACTTGTGAAAAATTGAATATCGCAAGCAAATTTTGTGAATTCGACATAACTTTGTGAAAGATGTGTACCAAAGTTACATCCGCTCGTCGTAAACTGTAAATTTTGGCCATCGGACAGTGTTTGAGCAAATAATTGCTAAACCAATTGATAGTAAGTTAATAGGGTGAATCTCGGTTGAACTTAATAAATCCTACACCAAATAAAACAAAACTCCCGTACAACGGGTAGAGTTTGGGAGCATTAAATAGTAATGTTGATATGCTATGATTGACAAAATATGTAATATCATAAATGTACAATAAATGCAAGAAATGATAAGGGTTATAGTGTAAAGAAATTATCACCCACAATGATTGTGTGATTGGGTGTCTCCTTTCTCTGACGACGTGGAAAGTTAAGCAGTCGATATGAATGTGGAATCTTGAGATTTATAGATAAAGGTTGAACAACATGTGCTTGAATAAAGTGAATAAGACAACTCTTTCGTATATTCTTCTCTCAACTTTACAATATGTCTCAGTTCTCAAAAGGCCGATCCCTCGTTTGTTCACCATCTCCTCCTATTTATAAGGCAAAAAACCCTAAAAAGTACAATATAAAGAATATCCAAAGGAATATTTTTTCTGTCTCTTTCTGAGTTTAAGTTACCGTTATTATCATATCTCAGCTGCCTGCTTCTAGTCGTCGGCCTTCATTTGGACGACCGTCAGTCGTTGTATCGTGGTCGACCCCATCCTATGTCTTGCTTATCCGTTACCGTAATTACCATATTTGGACCTATACGGACAGAATTTTGTAAACAATTTGTGCCAATGTTTTGAGACACCTCGCATAACTTGTAAAAGTGAAAACTCTTATTCTTCCACCTGACATAACTTGTGAAAAAGTTATGATCCGCTTATGACATGTCAGGTTATTCTTGCACAAATTTGTGACAAAGTTTAAACAATCGTCTTAAATGATCAAATTCATGCAAAATTATCCATCTAGACTGTAGGTGTAATGACCCGATCGATCGTTTTAAGCAATTGCATTTCCTTTCGGTGGATTAAGGTTATGAGTAGCTTCATATGATGTATTATGACTTGCGTGTATGGTCAGTTTTGATTTTCGAGCAGTTAGGAATTTATTTGGAAGAATGATTCTCAATTTGGAAGTTTTAAGTCAGAAATTTGACTTTTGTGTAAACGGTCCCAGGTTCGTATTTTGATGATTCCAATAGGTTCATATGGTAATTTTGGACTTAGGCGTACGTCCAAATTTGGATTTGGAGGTTCCTAGGTTGATTTGGCTCTTTTTGGCGAAAGTTGGCAATTTGAAGGTTTAGAATTTTTTTAGATTTGACCACGTTTTGACTTTGTGGCTATCGGGTTCGAATTTGAATTTCGAGACTTACAATAGATTCGTTTGTCATTTATAACTTGTCTGCAAAATTTGGTATCATTTCGAGTTGGCTTGGTAAGAATCGGACACTTGGTTGTGATTAGCGATTCTTGAGTTTCATTATAATATATATGTGTTTTGATATACGATTCGTGGTTCCGAATGTTATTTTGGTATTTTGATTTCACGAATGAGTCCGTATGATATTTTTAGACTTGTGTAGATGTTTGGTGTGGAGCGTCGGGGGCTAGGGTGAGTTTCGGACACGTTTCAGATTGGTTTGGGCTTGTTTCTCAATAGTTGGTATGTTGGTGCTGCAGTTAACGCAAATGCGAGCACCAATTTGCATTTGTGAGTATCGGATTTGCAAAATACACGTCGCATGGTGGAAGGCTTTGCATTTGCGAGGCTAGTCTAAGCACCAGTTTGCATTTGCGAGTATCGCATTTGCAAAATACACGCCGCATAGTGGAAGGCTTTGCATTTGCGAAGCTAACCTCGCAAAATGCGAAGAGGGATTGGACTGGGAGTTGTTCGCTTTTGCGACCTTTTGGTCGTTTTTGCGAAGAGGACCGACTTCGCCAATGCGAAGTTAGAGTCTCATTTGCAACATTTCCCTGGCTTTGCCGGACATCGCATTTGCGATCCCCTTGTCGCATTTGCAGGGTTCACATTTGCGAAACCCATGTCACATTTGCAAACCCCAAGTCTCATTTGCGACATCCGCAGATGAACATAAGGTTGGAATTTCGGGACTTATTCTTATTTTATCACATTTTGAGCCATAGACTCGGTGGGAGGCGATTGTAGGAGGAGATTTTCATACCAAACTATTGGGTAAGTATTTTTAACTCAATTTTTATTTTATAACATGATTTTTTTATGGATTTTAGTATCTAAATCATGAGATTTGAAGAGAAATTTTTGAGTTTTTTTACTATGTTTTGAAAAATAAAAATTTGAGATTTGAGAGTCGAATTGGACTCGGATTTAAAAACCAAACACACATATGAACTCATGGGGTTATGGATAGTCGAGATCTACCTTTGACTCGGGTATTGTCGGGCGAACCCGGGTTTAACTTTTGTTGACTTTTTGAAAAAGTATAAAGATTTTAACTTTATTAATTGAAATTAGTTTTTCTTGCATTGTTTGATATTATTATGTCGCTTTTGGCTAGATTTGAGCCAGAGGGAGGTGAATTTTAAAGGAAAAGTTATTTTTGAGTGTTGAATTGGCATAATTGAGGTAAGTATCTTGTCTAAATTTATGTGGGAAGAATTAGAATTTGGTCTAATTGTATTATTTGAACTATGTTAAAAGATGTGTACATGTGGTGACGAGTGTGTACACATGCTTATGTGTGGTAATTGACTGGATTAGACCTTTAGACTATTAATATGCCTTGAATTGAAGTTGTTATTATATGAAGCACATTTCATTGTTGATTTACTCCCCGTACTCTTGCGTTATTATTGTTATTCTTGTACTCATTGTTGTTGAGTTGTGGGTTATATATTGTGTGGCATTGATCTTGTGTTAGCAAGCCGAAGCGAAGAAGATCAAGGAATTTGGAAGAGATCTGGCCGGTCAACGGGAGTTTGAGCGGATTTTGGCGGCCATGAAATAGTTTGGGACTATCACCAATCAACAGTTCTCATCGATACTGGTCGATTGATGTAGGTTTCATCACCAGTTGGGCCGTAATTGAGGAAGAGTCGAGAAAGGGGCAGATTGGTTAGGTTCTCAATTTTTAGATCTACTATTCGAGGAGTTCCGAGGGTTTTTAAAAGAAACTAATCACGGGATAGGCATGGAGATAAGATAGGGAGTGCATGGTGATAGTTTAGGGCTGTTGGAGTTTTTCGGCAGCGACGGAAGGCAGCGCCATCGGTGGAGACAAGGCGGAGGGCGGCGGAAACGTTTTCCGGCCATCCTAGATTCCAAATTGGGGCTGAGAGAATCTAGGTGGATTAGAAGGTGATAAAAGTCCGATCTTTACACCTTATTTTGATTAAATAGGGTAAATTGGCGATACGACGTAGTTTTGGAATAAGACTACGTAGTTTGAAACACTAAGGGGCTCGGGTGTGGATTGGGCATTGGGCTGGACGTAGGGGTGTTTGTCGGTCGGTACGATACGGTAATTAATTAGATATTTCAGTTCAGTATTTTCGGTATTCGGTTTCTTAAAATGCTTTACCAATACCGTACCTAATTCAATTCGGTACTGTTCGGCTTTTTTCCTTTCAGTTTTGATTTATTCGGTACGGTAAATTTCGTTTGTTCGGATTGAATATTAACGTTGACAAAATCTTTGTCCAAAATTAGCAAGTATTAATCCATAGAGAGAAAAAAAAAAGGTTCATAAAGGAATAAATTTGATAATTGAAAATGTCTTATTACTTGCGTAGAGATATTTGCTGAACTTAGAGAATGCAATTAATCCAATAGATGCAACATAACATGGTTTCTGAAGTGAAATATGCTCATTATATGTTTCTTATGTGTAGGAACGAGTTTGGATGATAAATGATCAAAATATGACAATTTGACACAAAAAGGAAGAGATGGAAAGAATTGGGACCTCGTCCAATCTCGTGCATGGCATGAAAATGGATGCGAAAAAAGGAGAAAAATGAAGGCACAAAACAGCGAAGTGAAGCGAAGTTCGCGAACCGAAAAATTGCAAAAGTTAAGTTCGCGTATTTGGTCGCGCGCTGCGCGAAGGCAGACACACCCTCCAGTTCTCCTATCCGATTTTGGATTGTCTTGGACGACCCTCCACCCTACCTAGGTCATATAAATACATCCTAAAACATAAACTTTGAAGGAAGAAACACTACTTTAGGGTCACACAACACCTTTGGAGGCAAGAATACAATAGGAGCATGGAGGAAGATTCAACCACAAGTTTTTCCTTTCTTCTTCCTGTTTTCTATTGTTGGTTATGAATTTTAGTATTGTATTTTCACATACTACGACGAGTAGCTAATTTATTATTTAAGGTTTTGATAGAACCTTTTGGAGGATGAATTCTTGTTAAGTTTGGATATAATTTAGCCTTTGAATATTTTTACTTGTTCAACTACATGCTTATTTCTTTTTGATTAAATGGCTATCAATTGACTGTGCCTATTTATTATGTATTGCTTGGGAAAGGGTATATATTTAGGTAGTTTTTAAACAACGTCGCTCCTAACATATATGAGGAATCAATACAGCATGTTTAAAAGTGGGTTTAAGAGTAACAAAGCCTTGACGTGGTCATAGTGAGCGGTAAGATTGTGTCAACTAGCGTAGTTCAGGAGAATATGTCTAGTAAATTATTGTAGTTGCTCGGGAGATAATTACGACACCTGAAGTGCCCACGATCAGTACAGAATAAATAGACAAAATTATATGAGACGTAGCGGGAGGGATTACGACAATTGGGGAAATCATAACTCTAGACCTCCTTAATCTTGTCTCCAACCCTTAGTATCTGTAGTTATTAATTCACTCCTTTAATTGGTTAGTTAATTAGTTAGATATAAGAATCTTTATATTTATAGCTTAAAATTGTTCGAACTTGTCTTCTTGGTGATAGTGAACAGTTGTAGCTAAACCTTAGTTCTCTGTGGAATTCGACTCCGGATTTTTTGACCGGATTATATTTGCAGCGACCACTTATTTTTTTTAGGACTAGAGTTGGGCGTGATCAATTAACACATATTTTTTTTTTGTGATTTTAGGGTGTTTCTTACTAGTGTATAATCTCCTATGACTCACACAAGAATGAATATGCAAATATGCTAAAAAATATGCACTTTCATCATTTATCACTACCCCGCACTAAAACTCTTACTCGTCTCGAGCAACATAAAATTAAGCGCATAGGCAAGAAATACCTTTCAAAACATACTCAAGCATCATACCAATGACAATGGTTTATGTCAACACTTAGAACTCAGCATATGCATTCTTCATACATTTTCTCAAGTTTTAAACTCATACCAAGATTATTTAAAATATTTGTGCGACTCTTCTAACATCCTAGCCTCAAAAATTGACTCCACTACATTCCTCTTGTTGATTCGCTTCTTGTGCAAACTAAAGATATGAGTTCCTTACCAATCGGTTGTAAAGCATGTGTCCTCACCAACAAAATAACGAGAATAATCAGTTTGCACACTCAAATATGAATTCAAGTATAATTTAAGGACTCACAGAATGAAAAAATTCGCTCACTCTCGAAAATAAACTCATGTGCCCTCAAAGCTCATACCGTAGACTTGCTTGTAATGTAAGTCTCTACTAATTTAAGCTCGCAAAATCTAGGATCAATTAGGTCTTCATGGGTTGTAATGAAGGCTAAGGGACAAGTAGGATAGATATGGATAATAGTGTCTTCCTAAGCACTTTAATACAATACACTTTAACTTTTAAGCACATCCTCTGCATGATCACTCAATGTATCGCTATGAAACTGTAGATAACGTAGCCAATTGACTTTAATCACATTTACATAAGCACTAGCACATATCAAAGTGAATTGGGGGGGGGGTGGGAGAATTTTTTTATTTTGTATTTTCTTTTCTTTTTTTTCAAAATCTTTTCAACACCCTCCATAAATTGGTATTTCCAGCTAGTTGCCATCTCAATACACACACAAAGAAACTCTCAGCTAGTTGGTAAGCCATAGGCCGAAGCATTAACAACTCATGTGGTACTCAGACTTCTCCCACACTTGATTCTTTGTGCGGGCACCCCACACTTAGTCTCACCATCTCACTTTCTTTGCTTTTTTCCAATGACTTTGTTTCCCATGTTCCTAAAAAATAAAAAGTGACACTACAAAAAAAATATTAAAAAAAGATAAAGTTGGGTTACCTCCCAACAAGCGTTTGATTTAACATCGCGACACGACGCGAATCACTTTTTGTGTCCAACTCGAGTTTATGAATTGAATCCCAAGTTTTGCTTCAAGTTTATGATTATGCTCCTGGGATGATACAAATTCTTACGAGCCAAAAATTAAATAAATTCTCATGCACTTTTTGGCTCTCCACCGAGGAGTGTCACCTTGCCTAGACGGCCTAGAAATCTTCAAAATATAAGGCTCATCTACCTCTTCCCTGGACTGCTTTTTATGCTCGTAAAGATTCATTCCCATTTCACTGCCCGAACATAATGTAGAGAAGTATTTGGAATGAGTTCCAACGTGATCAAATACATGAACTTCAAGATTTTCGACATCCTTAACACCAATCACACTAGAGTCAACTAAATTTATATCCTCAACGTCTCTGGTTGACTCTAGTATTACTTCTTCAACATCGGCATCCACAAATCATAGTTGGTTAGATTGTTGGTGTTTTACTCTGACCTCCTCCATTAGAACCTCAATTTCGGTATCTAATTCATGCTCTTCTTAACTACTATCCACAATATTGGCTTGTTGAGCATTAAATGCTTCAACTAGTTGACTCATTTGTGCCTCTAGGTTGCAAATAGTAGCATCTTGCCTTTGTATGTGCAGTTGTTTCTCAATATTTTGTTCTACAAGGCACCTTAGCATATCCTTGATCTCTTTTAGGTCATCATCCCTAGGTTCTTGGTTCCTATTAATTTCACAAGAAAAAGAAGAACCATCAAAGTAACGAGTTGGGGGAAGATAAGAAATATAAGCACAACCATGAAAGTGACCATCTTGACCACCACACATATCACGCACATTCTACCATAAGATTGAGTTGGTGCACATAACTCGCTCTCGGGAATATTTTAATAATTTTTTCAAGGGTGATTTCCTCCACAATAAGCATTAGGAATATCAATAGTAAAATTACCAACATCGAAACTCTCATAATTCCAAGATACCATGTTTCTCAAATAAACAAGTAAAAACTAAAAAAAAAAAAATCAAATACTAAAAAGAAGTTCAAACTTGAAACCTAGAAATATGTACACATACAGCTATACCGTTAGTTCCCCGACAATGGCACCAAAATTTGATCACGCCGAAATCTATTCCTAAAAAGGATAAGCGGTCGTTGCAAATATAATCCGCTCTAAAAGTTCGGAGCGAATCCCACAAAGAACTAAAGTTTAGCTACAACTGTTCACTATCACCAAGAATACAAGTTCGAATAATTCCTAAGTTATAAATATAAAGATTCTTATATCTAACTAATTAACTAACAAATTAAATGAGTGAATTAACAACTAAAGATACTAAGGGTTGGAGACAACATTAAGGAGGTCTAGAGTTATGATTTCCCCAATTGTTGGAATCCTTCCCGCTATGTCTCATATAATTTTGCCTAATTATTCTCTGCTGATCGTGAGCACTTCATGTGTCGTAATTCTCTCCCGAGCAACTATAACAATTTACTAGACATATTCTCCTGAACTACGCTAGCTGGCATAATCTTACCGCTCACTATGACCACATCAATGCTTTGTTATTTCTAAACCACCTTTAAACATACAATATTGATTCCTCATATACGTTAGGAGTGACATTGTTCAACAACTACCTACATATGTACCCTTTCCCAAGCAATACATAATAAATAGGCACAGTTAATTGATGGCCATTCAATCAACAGAAATAAGCACGTAGTTGAACAAGTAGAGAAATCCAAAGGCTAAATTATATCCAAACTTAACAAGAATTCATCCTCCAAAAGATTCCATTAAAACCCTAAATAATAAACTAGCTACTCATAGTAATATGTGAAAATACAATACTAAAATTCTTAACCAACAATAGAAAACAGGAAGAAGAAAGGAAAAACTCGTGGTTGAATCTTCCTTCATGCTCCTAGTGTATTCTTGCCTCCAAAGGTTTTGTGTAACCCTAAAGTAGTGTCTCTTCCTTCGAAGTTTATGTTTTAGGATGTATTTATATGACCTAGGTAGGGTGGAGGTCCGTCCAAGGCAATCCAAAATTGGATAGGAGAACTGGAAGGCGTGTCTGCCTTCGCGCGACGCGACCATAGACGCGGACTTAGTTTTTGCAATTTTTTGGTTCGCGAAGCGATCCGTGCCTTCGCTTCACTTCGCTGTTTTGTGCCTTCATTTTTCTCCTTTTTCGCGTCTATTTTTGTGCCATGCATGAGATTGGACGAGCTCCCAATTCTTTCCATCTCTTCCTTTTTGTGTCAAATTGTCATATTTTGATCATTTATCATCCAAACTCGTTCCTACACATAAGAAACACATAATGAGCATATTTCACTTCAAAAATCACGTAATCTCCTGTGACTCACACAAGAATGAATATGCAAATATACTAAAAAATATGTATTTTTCATCATTTATCATTAATCTACTTGGCAACCTGAAAAAAAAGAGTCAGAATCTGCAGCCTAACTTGTTCCTTTATTTTTCAAAATAAGTTTATGGCTTTAGTGTCAGCCGCATCATGAATGCCCAAGAAAAGTGTTATGTAACTTAGTACATTATAATCAATAATATGTGTTTATGTAACTTAGTATATATTTCGGTATTATTTTTTTAACTATCAAATACCATACCTAATACCAAATTTTTAATAAATTTAAACCAAATATCATACCAAATACCAAAATGCCAAAATTTCTGGTTTCAATACGATAATTCGATATTTACTAAATTATGCAAAGCCCTAGCTGAATGGGTATAGGGTTTCGAAATTGGGCCATCAAAATGGCCTGACCCGGTTTACCATAGAAGAAGTAGCCTTTTTCCTTTTCCTTTTCCTTTCCTTTACACAATTAAACCCCTTTTAATTCTAAATCCAATTAAATTCTTCTTTTTGCACAATTGGCCTAATCACCTAATTATCTAATGATCAACCATTAAAATCAAAATTAACCTACTATGCTAATTAATTATGCAACTAACAAATTCTAAAAAAAAACAAAAATGAATGATGATTAACCTTTTTTGTATTTATGATTTTTGTGTTTTTAATGCAATTAAAATGTGTTAGTGCTAAAAATGCAACTAAAGTCCTTAAGTGCAATGATTAAATAACAATTTTTTTTTATTTTTTATGTTTTGAGGTATTTCTTATTATGTAAAAAAATGCAAATAAATTCAGTAAAATGCACACAAACAAATAAAGAGAAATTCTTAAAATTCTATAAAAATATAAAATGATTACAAGACTGTTCTGAAGTATTTTAGAAGTAATTTGCATGAGGCAAAAAATACGTGCTTACAAGCATATGTACGTGTGAGTCCAAAGGTCATTTTTAAACATATTAAAAAATAAAGACAATATTTAAATATCATTCCTGTTAATTACCTTAAAAAAAGAATTAACTTAAATACCTGCATATTCAAGCATCTAAATTTAAACTAGCCGGTGAATGTATAATATATGTATAATATGTGCATGATCATATATAATTATTATATAATTTATATATACGGACTAAAAAGTAAACATTAAATTTGACAGACTATTTGTGTAAAGATCCCTAGAAAAAGGTTCTATCAGAATCCTATCGGGAGTTTTACATATCTATACACTATTGGAAACTTTATTACCAAAAATGTTCATGTTTAGTTAATTACCCGACCTAAACAAGTTTTGTTTACAAAATATATACATTTCACCTTAAAAGGCTCTCAATCCATTAATAGTGTCTTCAATCAAGAAATTTAGTTACATCCTTTCCCTTTATTTTTCTCCTCTTCTCTTTCTTCTCTCCAGAAAGAAATTTACTACTGTATATTTTAGACTTAAAAGATTTCATCATTCGAAAGTAATAATTTCTTCAGCGAACAAAAGCCACAGAAAATCACTAAATTATCTGTCATGGTATAGTTTATATCATAGTAATATTGATGATAACAAAATAAGGTGCCACCACATCTTCGTCAGCACTCATAAGTTAGATTAGTTGAGGTTAATCAAGTGTTAGAAGGTGGAAAATGACAAACGACCAACACATCAATGAAAAGACGCCTTGGCTTCTATTTAAGAGTAGTGTTACATGTAGAACGTCAGAGGTGGTGAGCAAAGGGCAAAGTATTTTGACCCAAATTTTATACAATATGTTTTTTTTTTTTATATTTTGTATCTGATTTATACATAATAAAAATAAATTTTATACAACTAATTATATATTATACAACTTATCTACAACTTTCATACATTATTTTTACCCAGTTATATACAACTACAATATCATACCACTTAAATATAATTTTTATACAATACGTCTTTTGTATATTTTGTATCTGATTTAATACATAGTAAAAATAAATTTCATACAACTAATTATATGTTATACAACTTATCTACAACTTTCATACATTGTTTCTATCCAGTTATATACAACTACAATATCATACAACTTAAATACATTTTTTATACAAATATTGTTCAACTTTCATACAATATTTAAATAAAAAAAATATAAACAATAAAATATAATTTTTCTACAATTTCGTGAGTATAATATATGTCATGTCTTTTTCTTCTTCTTCTTCTTCTTCTTCTTCTTCTTCTTCTTCTTCTTCTTCTTCTTCTTCTTCTTCTTCTTCGAGTTTCAATCTGAAATTCAGCCAAAGTCAAGTCTAATTTTCACCAAAACACCCTCAAAATTGAGATATAAACTCCAAACCACTCCAAACCATATTCTTAATTGTTTGCAACAACATCCAATCCAAACAAATAATGATTTTTGAAAACCCAAATTCGAATTCAAAGCTTTTTAATGGCTGTCAATGGTGTAAATTGCTGGTCTCTTTTCCTTTGCTTTACATTATTGTCATTAAGAATTGAGAGATAGAGAGAGACGTAGAGAGAATTCTCAATTATTTGCAACAACATCCAATTCAAATAAATAATATTTTTTGAAAACCCAAATTCGAATTCAAAGCTTCAAAGCTTTTTAATGGTTGTCAATGGTGGAATTGCTGCTCTCTTTTTCTTTGCTCTACATTACTGGAATTAGGGATTGTGAGACAGAGAGAGACGTAGAGAGAGAAAGAGCACAGGGGAGAGAGCATGAGGGAAAGAGAATAAGGATGATAAATAATTGATTCCTAATATAAATGGATACCCATTTAATTTCTAAAGTGTATAGAATTAGTAATTTTGTATATAGAAGATAATTTAATTGAAACTTGAGTAGAAAGGGTAATAAAGTTTCTAATAGTGCATATGTATGTAAAAATCATTTATCTCTATATTACCAACGCAATTTCTAAAAAAGCCCAATAGATTGAACCGGTCCAAACCCGATTTCGATGTGAATATTTTTCTTTAATGATCTGAAAATTAAAACAACGAAAAGGTCCAAAAATATCCCTAAACTATGGTATATAGCTCACTTATGTCCTCCGTTAGTAAACTGGGCCAAAAAAATCCCCCCGTTAGCAAAATGGGCCACTAATGCCTTCAACCTAACGCCTCATTCCTATCAGCACTTTGTATCCTACATGGCATCTACATAAGCCATGACATGGCAGCCACATAAGCGGGCCATTTCATAAACCTGCTCCAGTTCCAAATAAGCGGATTTCAAATATCAACGCGAAGGCAGAAGACGACCATTTCCAAACAAAAACCTAATTTCCTCCATGTCTGTTCTTCCATGGCGATTTGAGAGGTGAGGGGATGACAAAATCGAGCAAGGTTTAACAACACAAATTGAAGATCATCTGAAGATATTCGGGTAATTTTCCCTTCTATTTATTGGGTTTCTGTCTTGAACTTCAATTTTTTTTTTGTAATTTTCTAAGGTTTTGTCTGGTATTTCTGATCCTCGCTTCTAGTGTATAGTGTTTGCATGTGGGTCTTGTACTCTTTTTGTTTGTTATCTTTGTTATTTCCTTATGTGGTGTCAATTTGAGCCTTAGGTGTACATCGTTTTTTGCTGCAAGTGTCCTTTTCACATTTTTTTATCATAGTGTGGTAAAGGTTGGGTTGTTGAAATCGACATAATCATGTGCATTTATTCTTAAAGACAGTGTTTTTTTTGCTTTCCACTGTGGTTTGGAATCGACAAAACATGTGCTTTATCTCTTAAAGTGTGTGCTTTATTCTTTCCACTATATTATATACAGTAATTTATTGTATGTTCAATATTTTATTGTCAAAGTTGTTAAATTATTCATGTGGTCCCTCTATGTTTTCTTCTGTGTCTATATTATAGATATTTCAATATGGGGGACCACGAAGAGACAATTTAAGGTAAATATCAGTGTGAATTAGGTATTGATTGTGAATCAGATAGTGATAAAAGTTCAGATTATGGTTCAGATGCTAGTGAATATGATTTTGAAGAATTAAAGTTACTTAGGATGCAAAAGGGTAAAGAAGTTAGTGATAAGCTTAGTCACCACAAAGAGCTTGATAAGTCTATGACATTTAAGGACTTGGAAAAGGCCAAAAATGTCATGAACTTCTATGCTATTGCAAATTTCAAACCTTTGAAGCTTAGAAAAAGTGATAAAATAAGAGTAAGGTATAGATGTGTAGTAGGCTGCCCTTTTATATGCCTCATTTCTGAAGATAAGAAGGGTCCTGGCTTTAAGATAAAAATATTGAAGACAAAGTACAAATGTGAAGATGCATTTGAGAATCTTAGAGTCAAAACAAAAACTTTAGCTGAATATTTCAGGAGTAAGGTGCAGAATAAACCCAAGTACAAGATAAAGGATATGAAACTAGATTTGAAAAATCAATTTTCATTGAATGTACATAACTCCACATTGAAAAGGGCTAAGAGGATGACACTTTAGCAATTGCAAGGAAGCTTTTTAGATGACTATAACAGATTAGAAGCATATGCAAATGAGATTAGGGAGAGCAATCCCGGTAGTGATGTGGTTATCAATTTATCAAAAGATGCCATGGCTGAAGGTAAAAGAAGATTTCTTAGAATGTACATATGCTTCAATGCAATGAAGTTGGGGTTCAAACAAGGGTTGAGACCATTCATTGGACTAGATGGGACTTTCTTAAAAGGTCATTGCAAGGGGCAATTATTGGTGGATGTTGCACAAGATTGTCAGAATCATTTCTATCCCTTGGCTTGGGCTGTAGTTGATAAAGAAAATACCTTGACATGGATATGGTTTTCTGGAGCTGCTGAAGCACTCATTGAATCTGAAAGATGAAACCAGTATTACCTTTATGTCTGATATGCAAAAGGTACAACTTATGATTTTGTTTAATTGACTATTCCAGTTATTTTTAAGTTATTATATAGTTAATTCTGTTTAAATTTACATGTGCAGGGTCTGTTGGAAGCAGTAAGAACTGTCCTCCCTCTCTCAAATCATAGGTTTTGTGTGAGGCATATTGAAGCCAACTGGAGTAAGAGGATCAAAATTTCATGAGAGATGAAGAAATACCTATGGTGGTCTGCTTGGAGCACTTATGAGGAGGACTTTAAAGATCAACTAAAGAATCTTGGTGAATTGTCTGTTGATGCTGTCAAGGAGTTACTTAGCTATCTACCACAGAATTGGTGTAGGTCCTACTTTGATACATTATGCGAAAATCAGATGGTGGACAACAATTTTACAAAGTCCTTCAACTCTTGGATCTTAGAAGCAAGAGGCAAAGCCTATCCTAAAGATGCTTGAGGATATTAAAATCAAGGTCATGAACAGGTTGAGAGAGAAGGAAGAAGAAGCTAGAACATGGGGAGGTGGGTTTAGTCCTAACTGCATGAAGTTATATGCTGCTTATTTGAAAGTAGCCAACTTATGTACTGTGAGCACGTGATTTTTGTTTCGCACGACAATCGCTCCAAAAGAAATAAAAAAAAATGTGACAAATGGTCCTGCTGTACAAGTTTTGGATTTTTGTGTGGCATATTCGTTAGTTATCTGTAATCCCGTCCGTGTTTATTTTATTCAATAAATAAATAAATAAAAAATGTGCATCTTTCATTTTTATTTCCGTCATTAAGTGATGTTAGTATAATTAATGTAAAATTTTGTTTATGGTTTTACATGGTATTATGTGGTAAATTAATTCAAAAAAAAAAATATAATAATAAAAGAGAAGAAAGAATTTTCGGATTGGGCCAGTCCAATTTTAAAAAAATTGGCCCAAACAAACCCAGCCCAAAACCCGTGCTTGCCCGGTCCATAACCAGCCTACTTCAAGAACGTCCAAACAACGCCATTTTAATCCAGGCTGATCTGAGCCGTTGATCTCTGAAAGATCAACGGCCAAGATCTCTCACCCCGTACCCACTAACAGACCCGACCCGTCTCACCCGGACCGACCTCAACCCCTTACCCTTGAAACGACACCGTTCCCCATTAGTCGAAGGATCCTGGCCCTTCATCGTGTCTCATCCAACGACCAGGATCCATCTATCCACTAACTATATAAACCAAGATCTCTCACCCCGCACCCTAGTCCAAACCCCCCCTGCCTTAGGTCGTCTTCATCAGACCTCAGGCTTCCAAACCCTAGCCGCCCCTGTATTCTTCACTATGAAAGCCGGTGGCATGGACGCCGTTAACCACACCCTTAACACCATAGAACCCCCTTGCCATCCTGAACCTGGATCTTTTAACCACACACTTCGAATCCCCTCCCACCTTCTCGAATCTTCATTTGAAGATTCGAGTTGGAACCTGACTTACCCCAATCGACCTCAACTTCACACCAGATAGTCCCTAGACCCCCCTCGTGACCAAACCATGCTCGGTTTGGTCCGAATCTGACCAGAGAAACATGAATCCCAGATCTGACTTTTGGAACCCTAGGGTCCCTCATCACTGGTCTGTATCCGTTTGAGCCGAGGTATTTAGGGTCTAATGGACTTTAGTCGAAGTTTTCTCAGTCCTTTCAACCCCAAGAAGGGCCTGTTCGAATCCAAGCCAAGACTCTTTGATTTTTCGGGATTTAAGGTGAGTTTTTGTTTTCCTTTTGTTTTATTTTTAGTTCATGAGCTGATTAAAGGTCTGTTCGTTGGCCAAATGTCTTGTGTAATTTGTTGTCTTTGAATTTTTTATCAACTGTTGATTGTCCACTTTGCCTGTACCCTTTTGTTTGATCGAATGTTTCCTCATTCACTGATAATGTGTGTGTATGTGAACTGCCTAATTGACCGAATCAAAATTGTTTGAGTAATCAATCCCCAAGTTAACCTCTGTATTGACATGTGCAATCTGACCCCTTGTTGATACTGTTTGATTCTAATCCTTGGCTTTGATTGTGTATGTTGTAACTGGTATAGTCGATTCGATACATGTCGTCAAATAGTTTTTAGCTGTTTGAATGGTAACAGCTTGATTTGTCTTGCTGAACATTGTTTGAATTAAGAATCAACTATAGCTACTTACCTTTGATATATTTGAATCATAAATGTAAAGGGATTGGTTTTGTCTAATTGCAATCTGAATTGATAGCATGTGCCCTTGTGCACAACATGTGCATAAAGGCCCTTTTTGAATTAAAATAGTTTTACAGCATGTGCTTTCAGAACACACCCCTGCTGCCCATACCCTGCTTTAGTTTAAGAAGTATTAAACCTCACTTAAAAGAGTAAGTCTGCCAGGGAATATCATGGGGGGGTTTATACTTAAATAGCTAAGTGGAATCTGAAAAGAGGATAGCACGTGAGAGGTTGTCTGATTGGTCTAACAGGCTGTTAAAGGGGTGATGTTAAGGCTTATAAAAGGGGGGGACATTTTGATAGAGAAAAGGGGGAGAATGAATCATTGAGGGCTGAAGTTCTGAAAGACAAAAAAAACTGAGAGGAGTTCTTTTGATAACTCAAATAGATTTCAAGACTGAAAATTGGCACTGTTTTGTTTAAGAAGAAAAGAGATAGTGAGAGGGATATCATAAAGAGGCACATACAGACACATTGAGAGAAGCGATATATACAGATAGAGAGTGAACAAGAAACAGAGAATATATAGAAATTTCAGGAAAAACTGTTTTCTGTTTGGGTTTCATTTGCTGTCAACCTGTTGGGCTGTACTGATTCTTCCAAGTCTCAATTGAGATTACTGGTGGTATTTCGTGCTTAGTTTCCTTTGAGTTGGCCTGCCTGGAGTTTCGTTTATGCTACGCTGCCTACTGCTGTCATTTTCCACTTTTTCCTCGTCTATAATTGTATCTTGCACCGGAATTTGTCCTGCTGCTGTTATCTGTTATTGCTGCTGTTTCGCTTACACTGTTGCTCAACTGACTCTCTTGCTTTCTTCATTGTAAGCATCTCCTCAGGTACACACTTCGAATCTGTCTGATGTAACTGATGTCGCAATGAAAGTTGAATTGAAAGATCTGAAGAATTTTTAATCATCTGTTGCCTTACTTACGGCTTTGCGAATATTGTTAAAGTTGTATAAATCCTTTAATTTGTAGCCTAATAGAGAATACATTAGTAAGTTTGTACTTAATTAATGTTTATGTTGATCTGAAACTGTGGTATTTGATTCATTTAGAAGCATACAGGATGTAAATACAGTTCATGGAATGTGAAACTATTCAATATGATTGTTAGAATTGAACTCACTCTTTCAGCATGCTTTGAATAGGTAGGGGCAAATGGTTGTTAAATCTAGCCAAATATAATACAGTTTTGAATCACCCAGTCTCAATTTCTTTGGGCAGTTTATAGGACTAGTTTTTCCTTTAATAAGGAATTCTATTAATCCTGCTTAAACGAGTTAATTTAAATCCGATTTAAGGATGTTGTTCGGATTAAGTGTTGAATTTTGTCAATCTCGCATGTAACTTCTTTGTCCAATTAAAGCATGTTTCACAAGGTATGACGTCCCTCCATTTTATAAAATAATTAATCAGAAATTGATAAGGATCCGGGTTAGGCCAAAGCATATACTTGAATTAACATGCATCTTTCTTCTTCCATTTTTTAGACAAACGCAGTTAGAAATGTAGTTGATTTAGGATATCCTTTCTAAAATAGAGACGAGCCTCGCCAAATAAAAAATGCAACATTTGCGGGGCCCTCAATAACTAACCATAATAAATATTTTAGAATTCAGGATAGGCCGTTTAGTGAATTTCATGGCCTTCTCCAAAAATAATAACGCGTTAGACTCTTTAGGCGCGGCTTAATTAAACTATATTCTTAAACTCGGGTGCACATTGATGTGACCCGAATCCAAAATCTCAACAGAGTCGAAATGTATTGATAACTACGGGTCCATTGATTGTGACGTGGTTCGAGATGCATTTTCACGACGTTGCAATTCTATAAAAATAAATGATAATAATAAAAGCAGTTTAAACTTAATAAAAGCACGTAAGTCATAACATATATTTAAATCAGATATTTAGCCATTATAACAATTTAAGCGACCGTGTTAGAACCACGGGATTCGAGAGTGCCTAACACCTTTTCTCGGGTCAACAGAATTCTTTACTTAGAATTTCTGGTTCGCAGACTTCATTTGGAAAAGTCGAATATTTTCCTCGATTTGGGATTCAAGATAAACCGGTGACTTGGGACACCAAAAGCCAAACCTTTCCCAAGTGGCGACTCTGAATTAAATAAATAATCTCATTTCGAATATTGTCACTTAAATTGGAAAAACTCCCCTCGCGCATTTAACCCTTCGGGGCGGGCGCGCAAAAAAGGAGGTGTGACAGCTCTGGCGACTCTACTGGGGAAAGAACCACTGGTTCAGGGTTCAAGAATTCGAGCTTAGAATAATTGTATATTTGGCTTTATTATCTGATCTTTATTACATGTTTTGCATAACGTGCTAAATGTTGTCTTTTACCGCTTTGATATTATCTGAACTGTATATAAACTGTGCCGAAACCCTTCTCTTCTTACCTCCGGGGAGAAGCTCGCTGGTCGAGACTCCCTATTCTGTTAGTGTCAATACCCGAAATAAGAAAGAGGCCGGACAAGTTACAAAGCCGGACGATCTCGCGGGTCCCCGGTACGTAGCCCCCTCCTCGACTCGAGTTGTCCGCTCGGGTATACAGTCTAGAACAAATACCCAGGTTGTGAACCTAGTATAACGAAACTTCATGCCGGATCCCTAGTAGGAACGCTTATTTGCATCATGTTGCATTGGACTTAGGGGACTCAACACAGGGGTTGGGTCTGTCTAGGACAGGCAACCTGAGACGAAAAGACCATCCTGCTGCATCCTATTTGTTTTGCGCATTTATTTGCTTCAGTTCCGCATGCTGACCGGTTTCTAAAAATAAAAAGGAAAATAACAGCGTAGGGAGATAATTATTTCTTTTGGAAAAATCAATGTTCGAGTAATGACGAAACCTCGCCGGAATTTCTTCTAAAAAATATCTAAAAAAAAAAGAAAAAAAAAGATTGTCTTCTACTTTGTTTTTTTTTTAAAAAAAGAGTTTTCTTTTTATCACTTTCAAAATCAAAAAAGAGAAGGTATTTATTTAAAAGTAAAAAAAAAAAAAACGGAAAATTCATAATTTAAAAAAAAAATGTTGTTTCTTTCGCAGTACCCCTTTTTATAAATTCAGACTAATAGTCCAAATATTTCCTAAAAAAAAAATAATAAATATTTTCTTTATGTCTTTATCTCTTTTCAAAAAAAATATATAATAAAAATACGTATTCTTGATTTCTAGGTTTATTTGATTTTCTCTATTCACGATATTCCCGAACTACGCCGGTTTGATTCTCACCGGATGGTGAGATACGTAGGCAACCCTCGTCGGGTTCAACCTCATTTTTGCTAAAATAGCCAAAATCAATAAATAAATAAAAAAAAAAGAAAAAAAAAAGGAAAAAGATGTGTCAAATTTTAAAAGAGTCATAAATAAGTCAGGTGATGCTGTTTTGTCATAAATAGCCGAATGTTCCCGAAAAGGGACGCCGGAAGGCTGACTTTGCATAAACAGCCACCTTTGGGTCTTGTTTAGCATTTTTGTCCAGTTGACCCACACAACCTTAAAATCTTCGTCCTCAAAGTGTTTAAAGGCCGTGTTCAAAACTTGATCCCCTTTGTAAAATATTTTTGAGTCAAGTCATTTTTGTTAAAATCACCTTAATAAATGTGCAGAATGAGCACGATGCAAAATGAACATTTTTCAATAATGACCAAAATTCCCGTCAAGTTACGGCTATGGTGGAATGATCTAGGTGTTGAAGGACAAAATGAGGTCAAGAAATATCTGAAAGGTCTCGTGGGTTTGTTGGAAATCCAGCCTCGGGGAGATATCATAAGAGCTTTGGTTACCTACTGGGACCCGGCGCACATGTTTTCCATTTCTCTAATTTTGAACTCACCCCGACTTTGGAAGAAATGGCCGGGTACATCGGGAATGCTGAACTTCCATTGAGGCAAAAATACTTGGTCGCCCCAAGAGTTGTCACGGTACATCGGTTCCTAGATTCATTGAAGATACCCAGAACAGTCCACAACCCGGATCTGGCAGCCGGATTTTGTACTCCATGCTTCATATATGATAGGTACGGTCATGAGGGGGGATTCAATAATCCAATCAACAAACTGTGCAGCAAAGGTGTTCGTCAGAAGTGGGACAAACACAGACGGGTAGCGTTCATGGTGATGTTCCTGGGCCTTCTGGTATTTCCAAGGAAAGACGGAAACATTGATTTGAAGATATCCGGGGTCGTCAGCACTTTACTCACGCAAAGTGACAGTACTCTCGCGCCTATGGTGGTATCTGACGTCTTTCGAGCTCTTACAACTTGTAAAGCTGGAGGAAATTTCTTCGAAGGTTGTAACTTGCTCCTACAGATATGGATGACCGAGCACCTCTGCCATCATTCCGAGATTTTGAGCCATGGTTCCCCGGAAAGACTTGCATAGAAGAATCTTACACGAGAACCAAAGAGATCAGTTTGCCCAAAGGAGTCCTGGCATGGACCTCGTTCTTTCAAGCTCTTACTGCCAGCCAAATACAATGGACGTTAGGATGGTTGCCTGTTGATGAGATCCTATATATGTCGGCAGCTAAAACTCATTTCTTATTAATGGGGCTTAAGAGCATTCAACCTTACGCACCCTGCCGAGTTTTGAGACAGTTCGGAAGATGCCAGACAGTACCTCATGAGGAAGATCTTAGCACTCAAGTAGTTGAGATAAGTCCTAACGGACCAGAAGCGAAGATTCGCCAAATCTGGAGTGAGTGTCAATATTTGAAATCAGATACTTGCGTACGGGATCGAGCCAAAGGAGAGACGACGCCAGGTTACCTTGCATGGTATAGAAGGGAATTCGAGCATGAAAGGCCGGCTAAGAGACCCCACATCCGGAATTTCACCGAATCATCGCAAAGGCAGTGGGATTGGTTAGCAAAGGAAAGAGGCTATTACGCCGAAATCAGCAGGTTAAAGCAACAAGTGGAAGGCTTGAAATATGAGCACAACGTGCAAGTTGCTACCAATCTGGGAGAGCGGAACAGGTTAATTCAGGAAAACGAAATGCTCAGAGCCCAGATCAAACAGATAAAGGTGGATGCGGATAAACAGCCAAGGCGTCGATCAGATGAGCAGATGATAAAAAGGCTAAAAAGTGAAATCAGGGAATGGCAAGATGGTTTGGAGAAATCTGAAAACGTCATAGCAGAGCTCAGGGCACAGTGGGATACAAGAGTATATAAGCATCGCCAACGCCTGAATCGATTGGAAGGCGACCACGAGAAAACTGTTGCTAAAATAAAGAGAGAGATGGCTGCACTTGAGATCGAAGTAGTTAATCAGGCCAAGGATTTCCAAATTGAGAGCAGATATTGGTACGACTCAATAGCCCAGATGAAGTTGGAAGTACGGCGACTGAAGCATCAGCATATACAGGATGCTCAAGTATTCAAGATATGCAGCGATCAGATAAAACGCCTGCTCGTAGAGAAGAAGCAAACCAGAGATAGGATCAAGGCCATTGCCCATGCCATCACCAGACGATGTCTACGATGTGAGAACATGTCCAGCGTTACCGTCCTCTCGGCAATGATGGGTTATGTCAAGCAGACTATGCACGAGCTGGAGCAACTTGAGAGGGATATCACGCCTAGACCGCGGCGAGGCCGAACGATGCCCCGCGGACACCAATTTTCAAAACCATAATGCACTCATAAGTCAAGCCTGCATCTTAGCATCTTCTGCCTGTTTTTCCCATCAGGGTGATTTTTAGTCTATTTTGAGTCTAGGTTTATTTTCAAAGTTTGCTTTTTCTTTTGCAAAATGTAGTTTGTAATAGACCATTTCAACAATAAAGAGGTTGCTTCTTTTACGCTCATTTGTGTTTTTCGAACTACGTAATGATCTGATTCACGTAGGCATCGTGATACGTAGGCAATCCTCATCGGATCCGGTCGCATTTCTTTTACTGCAAAATAATAAAAATAATAATAAAAAAAAAGGGGGGGGGAAACTAATAAGAGGAAAAATGCCGGAAGGACGCATGCTCTCGTAGCAAACATGTAGTAATCCACTTAACTGTATAGGTGCATCATGCCCAACGTGAGATTAACTATCTGTTATTTGCTGCAAAATTAACCGTGCGTTTGTCGTTGAGTATCCTTCAGGGTTTTTTGAAAAGACGGTTGGTTTGGTGAAAGTCTGGCCTCTCACTCATACTTCACGAGGTCAAGGAGAAGTGTTCAACTACCTGTTGTTAGGACCAGAAGCAGTACTCACACTTACTTCACCAGGTCAAAAGGAAGTGTGGAAATGTCTTCAGAAATTTCATTGCAAACAATCCCTGTTTCTGAGGAGAGCTCAATCTCAGCCGTCCTCACACCTGAATCCGCAACTGCGGAGGAAAATAGAATCCTACGGCTCCGCATGTTGGAAATGCTGGACGACTGGAATAATGGGAAAGAACCGCCAAGTGTCGTCCCCGGATTCCCTGAATTATTCTCCAGGTCGAGTGGGACTTCTAATGTCCCCATAAATTATCCTGCTACCCCATTCGGGTACCCAGCCACCTCAGCCTTCTCTGCTGGATCGCCTTCTGAGCCTCATCCCCGAATGTCATCCACTGATGCAAGCATGAACATCTTTACTGCATCGCCTTGCCCGATTACGGCACAGCCTGCCACGTACAAGCCAAGCTTTGACTCATCCTCTTTTACATTTCAAGCACCATCGTTCTCAATGGAACCAACTAGGTTCGCTACCAGCACTAATCCTCTACCACCTCAGTGCGAGCTTGCACCCGGGCAGGATCAGAACCCCAGAATTGCAGAACAAAATGAGATTGCCAAGAGAATGAGAAGCCTTGAACATAGTTTGAAGAATATGCAAGGATTAAGCGGACAGAAGAGCGTCTCTTACGCCGACCTATGCATGTTCCCTCACGTGCACCTGCCAACGGGTTTCAAGACACCAAAGTTCGAAAAATACGATGGGCACGGTGACCCCATTGCACATCTTAAGAAATACTGCAACCAATTGCGGGGAGCCGGCGGAAAAGAAGAACTGCTAATGGCGTATTTTGGGGAAAGTCTAGTAGGGATAGCCTCGGAATGGTATATGGACCAGGAAATGTCCCGATGGCATATATGGGATGATCTCGCCAGAGATTTTGTGAAACAATTCCAGTATAACATCGACATTGTGCCAGACCGAAATTCTCTGTCGAATTTGAAGAAGAAACCTTTAGAAAGCTTCAGAGAATATGCTATTAAGTGGCGTGAACAGGCGTCAAGAGTGAAGCCTCCCATGGATGAAATGGAGATGGTCACTACCTTTCTCCAGGCTCAAGAGTCTGATTATTTCCAAAACATGATGTCAGCCATGGGAAAGCCATTCGCGGAAGCGATCAAGATTGGAGAGATGGTGGAAAATGGCCTGAAAACAGGTAGGATTCTGAGTCAAGCAGCCATAAGGGCGACTTCCCAGGCCGTCCAAAGCGGGCCCGGAGGAATGACAAGAGGGAAGAAGAAGGAATAAACGACTATGGCAGCCTCGGAAGCAAGGGAGTATCGTCATCCCAGGCCCCGTTTTTCGGAAAGAACCCCACAACACTACTACCCCCACTCAAATTTGGCATATGCCCATCAACCTTATATGGTCATGAATGCCCAGCCTTATGCCCATCCACCGCAACAAGCCAACCGAGGCCCAGCTCCACCTCCCAGAAATCAGCCTCCTTACCGCAACCACTATAATCCACAACCCCCGCAGAATAACTTCCGCCCTCAGGAGCCACCCAGAAGGCGGACTTTCACGCCCATCGGTGAACCATACTCAACTTTATTACCAAAGCTGGTCCAGTTGGGTTTCTTGCAACCAATCCCTCAAACAAGGCAAAACCCGACGTCACCTTCTTACAAAGCTGGAGTCAGATGCGCCTATCATTCAGGGGCCGAGGGACATGGTACAAATGACTGCTGGTCGTTGAAAAGAGTGGTCGAAAACTTGATAGAGCAAGGGAAAGTAGTGCTAAGGGACGAGGAGATCCCGAATGTAACTAACAATCCATTGCCTGCTCACAATAATGGGCCGCTGATCGGAATGATTTGTGAAGACAAAGAGTTCGACCCTGCTCTGAAAGCCATAATTGCCATTGTCGACACGGGAAAGAGGCCCGAAACAGACCAGAAACCAGAAAAAGGGGAGGAGGCCAAAGCTATAAAGAAAGTGCTTGAAAAGAAGGTGGAGAAGAAAGTGGTACCAGTAAAGGATGGAGTTCTTTACATACCACGAGGCCGAGCTGAGAAGACGCAGAGCTTCGGAATCAAAAATACAAAACCTATGTACGTGCCGAAAGGAGCCTATGTGGTCCGGGGGACGATTCAACCACCTCGGCTGAATGAGCCAGTGGTTATCGGACGCGTGCCACAAAAGCCAATGACCAACCCGTCCACAGTACCGTGGAATTATCAAAAGACTTTGGTAATGTATAAAGGTAAAGAGGTCATGGGAGAACGTCCAGAAAATACTTTCATTGGAAGGTATTCAAATACCCAAGAACTGAACTACGCCACACAAAGGCTCTTCCCGCCAAAGAAGCCCGTAAATGTTGAAGAAGCAGAAGTGTTCTTCCAACAAATGGAAATGCCGGATTACGAAGTGATAGATCAACTGCGCAAGTACCCCGAGCAAGTGTCCATGCTGTCATTGTTAATGAGGTCGACCGAGCATCAAAAGATCTTACTGAAGACCCTGAATGAAGCATATGTGCCAGTTGAAACCTCGGTAGAACAATTATAGCGGATGACAGAAAGATTCTTCGCCGTCAACCAAATCTCTTTCAGCAAGAACGACCTACCCCCGGAAGGATCGACACACAACAAGGCTTTGCATCTAACAGTTAAATGCGAAGACTATTATGTCAAGCGGGTAATGTTGGATGGGGGCTCAGGCGTTGACATTTGCCCGCTCTCCACGCTACAAAGAATGGAAATTGGGACCGGAAGAATCCGACCCAACAATGTCTGCGTAAGGGCTTTCGACGGCATCAAGAGAGATACCATGGGAGAAATAGACCTGTTGTTGGTCATAGGACCAGTCGAATTTCAAGTAACCTTCCAGGTGCTCGACATGGATACATCCTACAATTTTCTCCTTGGCAGACCTTGGATCCATGCGGCAGGAGCCGTGCCTTCCACTCTTCACCAGATGGTGAAGTTCGAGTACGAAGACCGAGAGATCGTGGTCCATGGGGAAGATGAGCATGCTATTTATCGGGACCCGTCCATCCCATATCTGGAACCGAGAGAAGGAAGCGAACATACGGTCTATCAAGCTTTTAAGATTGTACTGGCAGAGCAGCACGAAGAGGGAATACCATGCCCCCAGCCTTTCTTGTCTAACGCCTCGGTTATGGTGGCCAAAGAGATGATCCGGCACGGATTTAGGCCAGGGAAGGGGCTTGGACGAACCCTTCAGGGAATAACAGAACCCATTACCTTGCCAGTCACCAAGAAACCTTTTGGACTAGGTTTCAAACCTACTCCAGCAGACGAAGAGTGGGCAAAGAAAAGGAAAAATGAGGGTTGGAAGTTACCTCGACCACTGCCAGATTTATATGCAACTTTCATCAGGCCAAGGTACGCCGAAGAAGAAGATGATGAGGTCTTCACAGCTGAGGAAATCGAGGAGATATGTGGAGCGATGAGAGAGATGCTCTACGAGATCCACATGGTTCAACCAGGTGAAGGCACAAGCACTGCTGAGATGATGTACGTAGGGCCGAACGCCAAACTTCAAAACTGGGAGGCCACGCCATTCCCGACTAGACGGAAGTCCGGGTAGACCTGTCCTGCCACCTTTCCTGTGTCACAAGTTATCTCCAGAACATAACTTGAACGTTTTCTTCCTTTCCATTGTTGTTTTGAATTCCTAAGTTGTAAACATTGTTGTCTTCCAACTTTCCAAAGAAAATAAAAAAAATAAAAAAAATCAATCATTGCTTTCCCATTCTTTCTTTTGTTCTGATTTTTGTTATTTTTCCTTTTATCTTTCCTTTCAGTTATAATAATGCGGCTTTAAATATGACATGCTTGCGGACTTCACGCCCAGATCACAACGAGCTATTTAACTGCGAATTATTGAACCCAAGAACCAGAATATGATGAGGAAGAAGCTTTTAGGGAAATAAACCGAGAGTTGGAACATTTTGAGAATAAACCTAAGCCAAATCTGAATGACACCGAACCGGTTAATTTAGGAACTCCTGAAGAAATCCGGGAGACCAAAATAAGCATTCACACGGACAAGAAAACGCGAGATGCGATAATCCAACTTCTTTTTGAATTTAAAGACGTGTTTGCTTGGTCATATGATGACATGCCGGGACTAGGTGTTGATCTAGTGGTTCATAAATTGCCGATTCATCCTGATTGTCCTCCAGTTCAACAAAAGCAACGAAAGTTCAAAACTGAGGTCAGTGACAAGATTAAAGAGGAGATCACTAAACAACTGAAAACGGGAGTGATTCGGGTAGTCCAATATACAACATGGTTGGCGAATGTGGTTCCAGTACCGAAAAAGGACGGGAAGACTCGGGTATGTGTAGATTACCGAGATTTGAATAGAGAAAGTCCCAAAGATAATTTTCCACTGCCCAACATCCACATCCTCATTGATAATTGCGCCAAACACGAAATACAGTCTTTCATAGATTGTCACGCTGGGTATCATCAGGTATTGATGGATGAAGAGGACGCCGAGAAAACTGCCTTCACCACGCCTTGGGGCACCTACTATTATCGGGTCATGCCATTTGGTTTGAAGAATGCTGGGGCTACTTACATGAGGGCCATGACTGCCATTTTTCATGACATGATGCATCAGGAAATAGAGGTGTACGTGGACGACGTGATAGTCAAGTCCAGGACACAGGATAATCACATCCAAGACTTGAGGAAATTCTTCGAGAGATTAAGGAAGTATGACTTGAAGCTGAACCCAGCCAAATGCGCTTTCGGAGTTCCGTCGGGCAAACATTTGGGCTTCATCGTAAGCAGGAGAGGTATTGAGCTAGATCCAACTAAGATAAAATCCATCAGAGATCTGCCTCCCCGAGAACAAAGAAAGACGTGATGAGTCTGTTGGGCAGGTTGAACTACATCAGTCGGTTTATTGCCCAGCTGACAAGCACGTGTGAGCCCATATTCAAGCTGTTAAGGAAAGATGCGGCGATTAAATGGACAACTGAGTGTCAAGAAGCCTTTGATAAAGTCAAAGAATACCTTTCGAATCCCCCAGTCTTGGTCCCTCCAGAACCAGGGAGGCCACTTTTCTTGTATCTGACAGTCTTGGAGAACTCTTTCGGTTGCGTCCTCGGGCAACACGACATAACCGGAAAGAAGGAGCAAGCAATCTACTACTTGAGCAAGAAATTCACCGGTTACGAGGCAAAATACACTCTGCTGGAAAGAACATGTTGCGCTCTGACGTGGGTTGCTCAAAAGCTGAGACATTATCTCCAAGCCCACACTACTTTCCTCATAAGCAGGCTGGATCCTTTGAAATATATATTTCAGAAACCGATGCCTACCGGGAGACTGGCCAAGTGGCAAATCCTGCTTACCGAATTCGACATAGTCTATGTCACTCGCACAGCAATGAAAGCCCAGGCGCTAGCAGATCATTTGGCCGAAAATCCAGTCGATGAGGAATACCAGCCATTGAGTACCTACTTTCCAGATGAAGAAGTAAACGCCGTAGAGGTGGTCTCGGAGGACGCTCATGTTTGGAAGATGTTCTTTGATGGAGCCGTGAATGCCAAAGGTGTAGGAATTGGGGCAATTTTGATCTCGCCTTCCGGTCAGCATTATCCCGCCACAGCTAGACTGCGTTTCTTTTGCACAAATAATACAGCTGAGTATGAAGCCTGCATCATGGGCATGCATATGGCAATCGATAAGGATGTCGAAGACTTACTGATTATGGGAGATTCTGACCTGATTATCCGACAAGTCCAAGGTGAATGGGAAACTCGGGATGTCAAACTTATCCCATACCGACAACATGTGGAGGACCTCAGCAAGCGCTTTACATCAATAGAGTTCAGGTATATCCCGAGGTGTCACAATGAACTGGCAGATGCACTTGCTACTTTGGCTTCAATGCTACCCTACCCGGGCAACGCCCACGTCGATCCTTTGGAAATCCAAATCAAGGAAAGACACGGTTACTGCAATGTAATCGAGGCGGGATCAAATACGCAGCCTTGGTACCATGACATCAAGAGGTTCCTGAAGACACAAGAATACCTCGAGCACGCTACTGGAGATCAAAAGAGGACCATTAGGCGACATGCAAGTGGTTTCTTTCTGAGCGGTGAACTGTTATATAAGAGGACCCCGGACCTCAATCTCCTAAGATGTGTCGATATCGAGGAAGCAAGGAAGATCATGCACGAAGTAAACGCAGGTGTGTGCGGACCTCACATGAACGGGTATGTCTTAGCGAAGAAAATCCTTCGAGCAGGTTATTACTGGATAACCATGGAAAAGGATTGCTTTAGCTTAGTTTGGAAGTGTCATCAGTGTCAGGTGCACGGTGATCTGATTCATGCACCTCCCACAGAACTGCATCCCATGTCTGCGCCTTGGCCATTTGTCGCCTGGGGCATGGATGTCATTGGACCAATCGAACCAAAGGCTTCGAATGGACACAGGTTTATACTGGTTGCCATAGACTACTTCACAAAATGGGTGGAGGCTGTCACTTTCAAGTCGGTCACTAAAAAAGCTGTAGTGGATTTTGTACACTCAAATCTTATCTGTCGTTTCGGTATTCCTGCGACTATCATTACAGATAACGCAGCAAACTTGAATAGTCACTTGATGGGAGATGTATGCGAGCAATTCAAAATAACGCATAGGAATTCTACTCCTTATCGGCCAAAGGCCAATGGCGCTGTAGAAGCGGCAAACAAAAACATCAAGAAGATTTTGAGGAAAACGATCCAAAGTTCCCGTCAGTGGCATGAGCAGTTACCATTTGCATTATTGGGGTATCGCACTACGGTACGCACATCGGTAGGAGCGACTCCTTATCTTTTGGTTTATGGGACCGAGGCTGTAATACCGGCAGAGGTAGAAATTCCTTCTCTTCGAACCATTGTCGAAGCGGAAATCGAAGACAGCGAGTGGGTCAAGACTCGGTTAGAGCAATTGACTTTGATTGACGAAAAGCGAATGGCCGCGGTTTGTCACGGACAGTTGTACCAACGAAGAATGGCCCGTGCTTACAACAAGAAAGTCCGGCCCAGGAATTTCGAAATAGGTCAGCTGGTACTGAGGCGTATTCTGCCGCATCATGAGGAAGCCAAAGGGAAGTTTGCTCCAAATTGGAAAGGCCCATACATCATAAGGAAGATATTGCCAAGAGGAGCGTTGTATTTAGGTGATATCGAAGGAAATGACCCCGAAACAGCAGTAAATGCAGATGCAGTCGAGATACTACGTCTAAATTATACTCCAGTGGTCCTGACACATTTGAAAATGACGAAGGTCTTATTCCCCACTACTCCCAAACACTACCCAATTCTCTCTACAAGCCTTTGGGCCGCTTACAAAAAAAAACAAAAAAAAAACAAAACATTCATTGAGGCCTGAACTACGTTTGACTTGATTCCGAAAGGATACGTAGGCAGCCTCTCCCTGAGGTTCAGTCACACCAACAATAAAATCCCATTCACCCTGAAATTGAAACCGGGGCACGTCGAGTAGTTTAGAAGTTAGTATCATCTACCTCTCTTTACCAAGCACAAACCTTCAAATCAATTACCAAAGATATTGGGAAACCAATAAGCGTCACAAATGGAGACTGGCACACTCTGAATTGAGAGAGATAAAATGAGAGAGTCTCGCGGTGAAAACCTTCGGGCACCACGAGGCGACGGGAGTAGAGAAACCAAAATGAGAGAGCTTGTTTAGTAAAAACTCACAAAGAGTGCTATCAAGCGATTACAGGAAGAGAAATGAGAGAGGTCAGCCGACAAAAACCCGCAAAGGGCGCTGTTGGCCGAAAAGAATGGCTCCACCCCAAAGAGGTCTCGGCAAAGTTCCACCGGTTTGAAATCACAGATCCGTTCTGGTTCAGGGAAACTCAAGTTCATGGAAGGTCAGGCGTCCAGTCCAAAGAGCATGTAATGTCATTTAAAGCCAGCGTTACCTTCCTCAGATAAGTCTTTCTTGTCCCAAAAGGGACACTCCCTTCCTGAAATTTGTTTTTCTCCTTTCTTTGTTTCTCTTCGAATCCTTTTTTATGTTTTAACCCCAAGTTCAAGATACACCGGAGAGGGCAGGTGGCAGGTTTGTTTTCACGGAATTCCGTTTCATAAAGGAAAACACCCCGTTTCGTTGGTACGTCTGTTCAAACTTTATAAATCATGATGTTTGATGACGTTTGAAGTAAAGAGGAAAAAGAGAAATTTCCCCCAGCAAGTCCGCCTTCGGACGAATCCCCACAGAGTCTCTCCTTGTACCATCCCCCACAAAGTATCCCCAATATATATTAAAAAAAAAAATCCCCGTTGGAATTTCCCCAGCACATCCCCAACGAGTCCCTTTGTAAAAATTCCCCAAGAAGCTTACCCCAACAAATCCTAGAAAGCCCGCTTTGAAACAAATACCCAGCATGCCCCATTGTACAAAATCCACACAAAGAATCCACTTTGTAAATATTCCCCCACAGAGTTTCCTTTTGTACAAATCCCCACAGAATACCTCCAATAAAATCCCCGTCGAGAACCTCCAAGCAAAACTGGACAAAAAAAAGAGAAAAAAAGAGGAAAAGAAAAAAGAAGGAGAGCCTTACGAAGCAAGTCATCACAGAATCTAGAAATACAAGCCTGAGCAGTCTAAAGGGTTTCGCCATTTGAATCAAATCAATGGCGGGACTTCGCAACAGAAATAGAGACGC
Organism: Nicotiana tabacum; assembly: GCF_000715075.1. NCBI lineage: Eukaryota > Viridiplantae > Streptophyta > Magnoliopsida > Solanales > Solanaceae > Nicotiana > Nicotiana tabacum. The sequence goes on from NC_134087.1 coordinate 120,856,092, forward strand.
AACAAAGCAACAGGGAACGATCAAGGTCACCGAACCGACCGTCATTTCCGAACTAACAATTGTTCTTTGTCTGAAAAGTTGAAACAGGTATAATCCAAGACAACCGTGCAAGAAGCAGGTGTCGCCCAAAGAGGAAGGTACACGGGTACAAGAAATACTTTGGCAATGATGAATTCACTCGAAAGGTAAGTTTCCACGAAACCCCCTTTTATCTTCTACTAAAACAAGAAAATTCAAAAAAAGAGGTCGCTTAGTATTCTCGAACTTTGTCCCCAGCCAGCCAGCATTAGGGTTTTAAACCCTAAACTGAGCTTTTCCATGCAATCAGCATTAGGTTTTTAAACCCTAAACTGAATTTTTCCTTTAGTCAGCATTAGGGTTTTAAACCCTAAACTGAACTTTTTTCCCATTCAGCCAGCATTAGGGTTTTAAACCCTAAACTGAGCTTTTCCATGCAATCAGCATTAGGGTTTTAAACCCTAAACTGAATTTTTCCTTTAGTCAGCATTAGGGTTTTAAACCCTAAACTGAACTTTTTTCCATTCAGCCAGCATTAGGGTTTTAAATCCTAAACTGAGCTTTTCCATGCAATCAGCATTAGGGTTTTAAACCCTAAACTGAATTTTTCCTTTAGTCAGCATTAGGGTTTTAAACCCTAAACTGAACTTTTTTCCCATTCAGCCAGCATTAGGGTTTTAAACCCTAAACTGAGCTTTTCCATGCAATCAGCATTAGGGTTTTAAACCCTAAACTGAATTTTTCCTTTAGTCAGCATTAGGGTTTTAAACCCTAAACTGAACTTTTTTCCATTCAGCCAGCATTAGGGTTTTAAACCCTAAACTGAGCTTTTTCATGCAATCAGCATTAGGGTTTTAAACCCTAAACTAAATTTTTTTCCATTCAGCCAGCATTAGGGTTTTTAACCCTAAACTGAGCTTTTCCATGCAATCAGCATTAGGGTTTTAAACCCTAAACTGAATTTTTCCTTTAGTCAGCATTAGGATTTTAAACCCTAAACTGAACTTTTTTCCATTTAGCCAGCATTAGGGTTTTAAACCCTAAACTGAGCTTTTTCATGCAATCAACATTAGGGTTTTAAACCCTAAACTGAACTTTTTCAATTCAGTCAGCATTAGGGTTTTAAACCCTAAACTGAGCTTTTCCATTCAGCCAGCATTAGGGTTTTAAACCCTAAACTGAGAATTTCCATGCAGTCAGCATTAGGGTTTTAAACCCTAAACTGAATTTTTCCTTTAGTTAGTATTAGGGTTTTAAACCCTAAACTGAACTTTTTCCATTCAGCCAGCATTAGGGTTTTTAACCCTAAACTGAGCTTTTCCATGCAGTCAGCATTAGGGTTTTAAACCCTAAACTGAGCTTTTTCATGCAATCAACATTAGGGTTTTAAACCCTAAACTGAACTTTTTCAATTCAGTCAGCATTAGGGTTTTAAACCCTAAACTGAGCTTTTCCATTCACCAGCATTAGGGTTTTAAACCCTAAACTGAGCTTTTCCATGCAGTCAGCATTAGGGTTTTAAACCCTAAACTGAATTTTTCCTTTAGTTAGTATTAGGGTTGTAAACCCTAAACTGAACTTTTTTCCATTCAGCCAGCATTAGGGTTTTTAACCCTAAACTGAGCTTTTCCATGCAGTCAGCATTAGGGTTTTAAACCTTAAGCTGAATTTTTCCTTCAGTCAGCATTAGGGTTTTAAACCCTAAACTGAGCTTTTCCATGCAGTCAGCATTAGGGTTTTAAACCCTAAACTGAATTTTTCCTTTAGTCAGCATTAGGATTTTAAACCCTAAACTGAACTTTTTTCCATTCAGCCAGCATTAGGGTTTTAAATCCTAAACTGAACTTTTCCATGCAATCAGCATTAGGGTTTTAAACCCTAAACTGAATTTTTCCTTTAGTCAGCATTAGGGTTTTAAACCCTAAACTGAACTTTTTTCCCATTCTGCCAGCATTAGGGTTTTAAACCCTAAACTGAGCTTTTCCATGCAATCAGCATTAGGTTTTTAAACCCTAAACTAAATTTTTCCTTTAGTCAGCATTAGGGTTTTAAACCCTAAACTGAACTTTTTTCCATTCAGCCAGCATTAGGGTTTTAAACCCTAAACTAAGCTTTTTCATGCAATCAACATTAGGGTTTTAAACCCTAAACTGAATTTTTCCTTTAGTCAGCATTAGGATTTTAAACCCTAAACTGAACTTTTTTCCATTCAGCCAGCATTAGGGTTTTAAATCCTAAACTGAACTTTTCCATGCAATCAGCATTAGGGTTTTAAACCCTAAACTGAATTTTTCCTTTAGTCAGCATTAGGGTTTTAAACCCTAAACTGAGCTTTTCCATGCAATCAGCATTAGGGTTTTAAACCCTAAACTGAATTTTTCATTTAGTCAGCATTAGGGTTTTAAACCCTAAACTGAACTTTTTTCCATTCAGCCAGCATTAGGGTTTTAAACCCTAAACTGAGCTTTTTCATGCAATCAACATTAGGGTTTTAAACCCTAAACTGAACCTTTTTCCATTCAGCCAGCATTAGGGTTTTTAACCCTAAACTGAGCTTTTCCATGCAATCAGCATTAGGGTTTTAAACCCTAAACTGAATTTTTCCTTTAGTCAGCATTAGGATTTTAAACCCTAAACTGAACTTTTTCCATTCAGCCAGCATTAGGGTTTTAAACCCTAAACTGAGCTTTTTCATGCAATCAACATTAGGGTTTTAAACCCTAAACTGAACTTTTTCAATTCAGTCAGCATTAGGGTTTTAAACCCTAAACTGAGCTTTTCCATTCAGCCAGCATTAGGGTTTTAAACCCTAAACTGAACTTTTCCATGCAGTCAGCATTAGGGTTTTAAACCCTAAACTGAATTTTTCCTTTAGTTAGTATTAGGGTTTTAAACCCTAAACTGAACTTTTTTCCATTCAGCCAGCATTAGGGTTTTTATCCCTAAACTGAGCTTTTCCATGCAGTCAGCATTAGGGTTTTAAACCCTAAACTGAGCTTTTTCATGCAATCAACATTAGGGTTTTAAACCCTAAACTGAACTTTTTCAATTCAGTCAGCATTAAGGTTTTAAACCCTAAACTGAGCTTTTCCATTCAACCAGCATTAGGGTTTTAAACCCTAAACTGAGCTTTTCCATGCAGTCAGCATTAGGGTTTTAAACCCTAAACTGAATTTTTCCTTTAGTTAGTATTAGGGTTTTAAACCCTAAACTGAACTTTTTTCCATTCAGCCAGCATTAGGGTTTTTAACCCTAAACTGAGCTTTTTTCCATGCAGTCAGCATTAGGGTTTTAAACCCTAAACTGAATTTTTCCTTTAGTCAGCATTAGGGTTTTAAACCCTAAACTGAACTTTTTTCCATTCAGCCAACATTAGGGTTTTAAACCCTAAACTGAGCTTTTTCATGCAATCAACATTAGAGTTTTAAACCCTAAACTGAACTTTTTTCCTTTCAGCCAGCATTAGGGTTTTAAACCCTAAACTGAGCTTTTCCATGCAATCAACATTAGGGTTTTAAACCCTAAACTGAAATTTTCCTCTAGTCAGCATTAGGGTTTTAAACCCTAAACTGAACTTTTTTCCATTCAGCTAGCATTAGGGTTTTAAACCCTAAACTGAGCTTTTTCATGCAATCAACATTAGGGTTTTAAACCCTAAACTGAATTTTTCCATTTAGTTAGCATTAGGGTTTTTAAACCCTAAACTGAACTTTTCCCCAGTTGGTCGGTATTAGAGTTTCAACTCTAAACTGAACTTCTCCCAGCTAGTCGGTATTAGGGCTCCAACCCTAAACTAAGCATTCATACCTTCTTTCATCAATTTTATGAACTTCTTGGCGAATAATTCACGAAATTTTCCTAGTGAAACTGGGGCAGAAAATTTCGTTCGTTTGTTTTTCCCGCAGGTCTAACCTCGAGCCACACGGATCGAAACGACCCACAAGATGAGTCTCAACTCAGAATCTAAGAAAAAAAAAGAAAAAAAAAGATGTCCCGAGACACCGGAGAAAATGGAAGGCGGATCGCTCCAAGATTTGATTAAGGTCCCGAACCCCGCCAATCGCGTCTCACTCAGTATCCCAGAGATTAAACAAGTCGCCGCAACTCGCAAGCATCAAGATTCAGATCGAAGTCTCCAAGCACAATCAGCTAAGACCCCAAGATCAAGTCGCAAAAGAATCATAGATAGTGATCTTGTAACTAGCAGTTGACATACGTATAAGTATTTAGTTCAGTTTCAATTTTTCCTTGGTTGTAATAAGGCGGTCAGTAAAGCAACGGTGACAACAGCAACAGCAGTAACAGCAAGCATTGCAGTCCCATGGCAGTCTCAGCTGCCAAAACTTCCCGAACTACATTGACCTGATTCCTGTTTAGCCCAGGATATGTAGGAAATCTTTGAAGCAAGATTCGGTCAAAACTTTCAAAACATGCTTCACACGGAGTAGTCCATAGGCGAAAATCGCTCATACCCGCTCACTTTATCTTTGCACGAAAACTCTTCGTGTTTCCGAACAAAGAGGGGCAGCTGTGAGCACGTGATTTTTGTTTCGCGCGACACTCGCTCCAAAAGAAATAAAAAAAAATGTGACAAATGGTCCTACTGTACAGGTTTTGGATTTTTATGTGGCATATTCGTTAGTTATCTGTAATCCCGTCCGTGTTTATTTTATTCAATAAATAAATAAATAAAAAATGTGCATCTTTCATTTTTGTTTCTGTCATTAAGTGATGTTAGTATAATTAATGTAAAATGTTGTTTATGGTTTTACATGGTATTATGTGGTAAATTAATTCAAAAAAAAATATAATAATAAAAGAGAAGAAAGAATTCTCGGATTGGGCCAGTCCAATTTTAAACAAATTGGCCCAAACAAACCCAGCCCAAAACCCGTGCTTGCCCGGTCCATAACCAACCTACTTCAAGAACGTCCAAACGACGCCGTTTTAATCCAGGCTGATCTGAGCCGTTGATCTCTGAAAGATCAACGACCAAGATCTCTCACCCCGTACCCACTAACAGACCCGACCCGTCTCACCCGGACCGACCTCAACCCCTTACCCCTGAAACGACACCGTTCCCCATTAGTCGAAGGATCCTGGCCCTTCATCGTGTCTCATCCAACGGCCAGGATCCATCTATCCACTAACTATATAAACCAAGATCTCTCACCCCGCACCCTAGTCCAACCCCCCCTGCCTTAGGTCGTCTTCATCAGACCTCAGGCCTCCAAACCCTAGCCGCCCCTGTATTCTTCACCATGAAAGCCGGCGGCATGGACGCCGGTAACCACACCCTTAACACCATAGAACCCCCTTGCCATCCTGAACCTGGATCTTTTAACCACACACTTCGAATCCCCTCCCACCTTCTCGAATCTTCATTTGAAGATTCGAGTTGGAACCTGACTTACCCCAATCGACCTCAACTTCACACCAGATAGTCCCTAGACCCCCCTCGTGACCAAACCATGCTCGGTTTGGTCCGAATCTGACCAGAGAAACATGAATCCCAGATCTGACTTTTGGAACCCTTGGGTCCCTCATCACTGGTCTGTATCCGTTTGAGCCGAGGTATTTAGGGTCTAATGGACTTTAGTCGAAGTGTTAGTCGAAGTTTTCTCAGTCCTTTCAACCCCAAGAAGGGCCTGTTCGAATCCAAGCCAAGACTCTTTGATTTTTCGGGATTTAAGGTGAGTTTTTGTTTTCCTTTTGTTTTATTTTTAGTTCATGAGCTGATTAAAGGTCTGTTCGTTGGCCAAATGTCTTGTGTAATTTGTTGTCTTTGAATTTTTTATCAACTGTTGATTGTCCACTTTGCCTGTACCCTTTTGTTTGATCGAATGTTTCCTCATTCACTGATAATGTGTGTGTATGTGAACTGCCTAATTGACCGAATCAAAATTGTTTGAGTAATCAATCCCCAAGTTAACCTCTGTATTGACATGTGCAATCTGACCCCTTGTTTGATACTGTTTGATTCTAATCCTTGGCTTTGATTGTGTATGTTGTAACTGGTATAGTCGATTCGATACATGTCGTCAAATAGTTTTTAGCTGTTTGAATGGTAACAACTTGATTTGTCTTGCTGAACATTGTTTGAATTAAGAATCAGCTATAGCTACTTACCTTTGATATATTTGAATCATAAATGTAAAGGGATTGGTTTTGTCTAATTGCAATCTGAATTGATAGCATGTGCCCTTGTGCACAACATGTGCATAAAGGCCCTTTTTGAATTAAAATAGTTTTACAGCATGTGCTTTCAGAACACACCCCTGCTGCCCATACCCTGCTTTAGTTTAAGAAGTATTAAACCTCACTTAAAAGAGTAAGTTTTCCAGGGAATATCATGGGGGGTTTATACTTAAATAGCTAAGTGGAATCTGAAAAGAGGATAGCACGTGGGAGGTTGTCTGATTGGTCTAACAGGCTGTTAAAGGGGTGATGTTAAGGCTTATAAAAGGGGGGGACATTTTGATAGAGAAAGGAGGGAGAATGAATCATTGAGGGCTGAAGTTCTGAAAGACAAAAAAAACTGAGAGGAGTTCTTTTGATAACTCAAATAGATTTCAAGACTGAAAATTGGCACTGTTTTGTTTAAGAAGAAAAGAGATAGTGAGAGGGATATCATAAAGAGGCACATACAGACACATTGAGAGAAGCTATATATACAGATAGAGAGTGAACAAGAAACAGAGAATATACAGAAATTTCAGGAAAAACTGTTTTCTGTTTGGGTTTCATTTGCTGTCAACCTGTTGGGCTGTACTGATTCTTCCAAGTCTCAATTGAGATTACTGGTGGTATTTCGTGCTTATTTTCCTTTGAGTTGGTCTGCCTGGAGTTTCGTTTATGCTACGCTGCCTACTGCTGTCATTTTCCACTTTTTCCTCGTCTATAATTGTATCTTGCACCGGAATTTGTCTTGCTGTTGTTATCTGTTACTGCTGCTGTTTCGCTTACACTGTTGCTCAACTGACTCTCTTGCTTTCTTCATTGTAAGCATCTCCTCAGGTACACACTTCGAATCTGTCTGATGTAACTGATGTCGCAATGAAAGTTGAATTGAAAGATCTGAAGAATTTTTAATCATCTGTTGCCTTACTTACGGCTTTGCGAATATTGTTAAAGTTGTATAAATCCTTTAATTTGTAGCCTAATAGAGAATACATTAGTAAGTTTGTACTTAATTAATGTTTATGTTGATCTGAAACTGTGGTATTTGATTCATTTAGAAGCATACAGGATGTAAATACAGTTCATGGAATGTGAAACTATTCAATATGATTGTTAGAATTGAACTCACTCTTTCAGCATGCTTTGAATAGGTAGGGGCAAATGGTTGTTAAATCTAGCCAAATATAATACAGTTTTGAATCACCCAGTCTCAATTTCTTTGGGCAGTTTATAGGACTAGTTTTTCCTTTAATAAGGAATTCTATTAATCCTGCTTAAACGAGTTAATTTAAATCCGATTTAAGGATGTTGTTCGGATTAAGTGTTGAATTTTGTCAATCTCGCATGTAACTTCTTTGTCCAATTAAAGCATGTTTCACAAGGTATGACGTCCCTCCATTTTATAAAATAATTAATCAGAAATTGATAAGGATCCGGGTTAGGCCAAAGCATATACTTGAATTAACATGCATCTTTCTTCTTCCATTTTTTAGACAAACGCAGTTAGAAATGTAGTTGATTTAGGATATCCTTTCTAAAATAGAGACGAGCCTCGCCAAATAAAAAATGCAACATTTGCGGGGCCCTCAATAACTAACCATAATAAATATTTTAGAATTCAGGATAGGCCGTTTAGTGAATTTCATGGCCTTCTCCAAAAATAATAACGCGTTAGACTCTTTAGGCGCGGCTTAATTAAACTATATTCTTAAACTCGGGTGCACATTGATGTGACCCGAATCCAAAATCTCAACAAAGTCGAAATGTATTGATAACTACGGGTGCATTGATTGTGACGTGGTTCGAGATGCATTTTCACGACGTTGCAATTCTATAAAAATAAATGATAATAATAAAAGCAGTTTAAACTTAATAAAAGCACGTAAGTCATAACATATATTTAAATCAGATATTTAGCCATTATAACAATTTAAGCGACCGTGCTAGAACCACGGGATTCGAGGGTGCCTAACACCTTCCCTCGGGTCAACAGAATTCCTTACTTAGAATTTCTGGTTCGCAGACTTCATTTGGAAAAGTCGAATATTTTCCTCGATTTGGGATTCAAGATAAACCGGTGACTTGGGACACCAAAAGCCAAACCTTTCCCAAGTGGCGACTCTGAATTAAATAAATAATCCCATTTCGAATATTTTCACTTAAATTGGAAAAACTCCCTCGCGCATTTACCCTTCGGGGCGGGCGCGCAAAAAGGAGGTGTGACAGCTCTGGCGACTCTGCTGGGGATTTAACCCAGAATCTCTGGTTCAGGGTGATGATAGAAATAGAGTGAACCTAGTGGAGAAAAAATGCACTTATAGATCCTGGCAGTTGACTGGCATCCCATGCCCTCATTCCATCAGGGCACTAAAATACAAGAGAGAGGATCCAATGACTGAAATTAGTTGGTGGCACAGCAAGGAAGCTTACCTGATGACATATAGGGCCAAGTTGATGCCTGTTAGAGGTGAAAAGTTCTGGAAAGTATTACCAGAACATGCTATGGACCCTCCTCCACGTGCCAAAACTGTTGGAAGGCCAAAAGTCAAAAGAAATAGGGATAAGGATGAGGCTAACAAGAGACAAGGAGATTGGGCTGCATCAAGAAGGGGAACTAGAATGACATGCAGCATTTGTGGTGAACTAGACCACAATTCAAGGACATGCAAGGTACTTGCTTCTTAAATTATTATCTTTCTTCTTATATAAGTGCAGTTATTCTTAACTTAATAGAAAGTTTTTCTTTTTAATAGGTTGGTGGTGAAGGAAATGTTGAGGATGTTAGTTGTTCAGCCCCTCAACCAACTCAACCAACACAAGAAGGTGAACGTGAAAGTGAATTTGTGTTCATGCCTACACCAAGAGTACCAATACAACAAGCAGAACCCTTTGGTGATGGTAGTGAGCATGAAAGTGACCCTGCTTTAATGCCTAAGATTATTTCTGAAGATCAAACACGACTACTGATGAGGCAGCAACAATTGGCCTCAGCAGGGACAAGAGTCATCTCTTTCAAACGAGATCATACTGGTGTCAGTTATCCCACTGATCTTCCTTACTCACCTATTAAGCTCACTTGGAAAGGCAAAGAAGCTGTGACTGGAAATCAATTGGAAGTGGCAAGACAAAGGAAAGTCGGAAAGTTGAAGTGCAGGAAACTCAATGGGAACTCACAAATCTAGGAATCTTGGTTATTGTATGTAGTTGCAAATCTGCAAACTCACAGAACCCTTTTGTTTTGATGTTTTGGTTGGTACAACATTGCTGTTTGGTTTATGTTTAGTTGCAAATATTACTTCAATGCTGTTTGGTTTAGCAGTTGTTTTGTAAACATGTTTTGATGGTTGGACAGTGTTGTTTTGTAGTAGCAGTAAACTAAAATTTTGATGCAGTGCTGTTTCTGTTAGCAGCAGTAAATTAATATTACATCAGTGCTGTTTGTTTTGATATTTTGCTGGACAGTGTTGTTTTGGTTTAGTTTGCACATCAGTGCTATTTTGTTGCAGCTGTTTTGACAGTGTTTATTTTGTTGGTAGCAGTGCTGGTAGTTTGCTGGGTAGTAGGTTGATGTGTACTGCATATGGTCGAGACTTAGTTTGCTGGACAGTGTTAATTTGCACAGCAGTGCTGTTTCTACTGCATATTAGTTTGCACAGCAGTGCTGTTTCTACTGCATATGGTCGAGACTTAGTTCGTTGGATAGTGTTAGTTTGCACATCTGTGTTGGTCGAGACTTAGCCATAGTTGGCTACTACATATGGTTGATGTGTATTTGGCTACATCATTTAAACCTTGCTCGATTTTGTCATCCCCTCACCTCTCAAATCACCATGGAAGAACAGACATGGAGGAACTTAGGTTTTTGTTTGTAAATGGGGGTCTTCTGCCTTCGCGTTGATATTTGGAATCCTCTTATTTGGAACTGGAGCGGATTTATGAAATGGCCCGCTTATATGGCTGCCATGTCATGGCTTTTGTGGATGCCATATAGGATACAAAGTGCTGATAGGAATGAGCCGTTAGATTGAAGGCATTAGTGGCCCATTTTGCTAACGGGGAGGACTTTTTTGGCCCAATTTAGTAACGGAGGACACAAGTGAGCTATATACATAGTTAAGCATATTTTTGGACCAAAATAAAGGAGGCCGAAGTTGTGCACCAAAATCCTTGTTTCTGCTCCAGAATATAGGTAATCCCAAAAGAGCCAACACAAAGCCTGCTAAATCGGGAAGTGAAAAAAAAGTTGCATTGCTGAATCAAAGCAGAAAGAAGAAGCCACCAAAAAAATGAAGACAACCAAAGGTGGCAAAGTCATGAACCCTACCGATGCTTATCGCAAGGAAATTCGCAAACGCGAATTGAAAAGGGTAAAATTTCTCAATGCACTTCTTATAAATTCAATTTAACTAGTTGGAGTTGGCTATATATCTATTTTCAAGAATCCATTTCGATTCAGTATTCAATATTTAGTCCTGTTCCAGGTTGCCTTAGTCCCAAACAAGTTGGAGTAGGCTAAATCCTCTTTTTCCATTTGAATTCATCTCAAGCCAACATTATACAAAATAAAAATAAAAAGGAGTTCTAGGAGTTGTATATTGGCTGTTTCAATCTATTTTACAGCATATTGACGACCTTTCATGCTTTGTATGGAGGTTTTGGAGTGTCGCCACTCACATGCTTCTAAAGATTCTTGCTCAATTCTGGCTTTCTATTGCAAAATATAGGAATATCAGGATACTGAATAATTAAAAACAAAAAGATGGTTTTTTACTTATGGTTAAAATCTGTCAATAATGCTTGATTGTACCTTTTCCTTTCACAGAACAAGAAAGAAAGGAAGAAGGTGAGAGATGTTGGTATCTTAAAGAAGGATCCGGAGCAACTAAAAGATCAGATTCAGAAACTAGAAATGATGAGTAAGTTGCTGCACATTTTGAAATTTGTTGTATGCTACTTGTATATCTAGCTGGGTGGGACAGGTGTCGGACATGGCTGGTTGTTTCGTTCCCTTTTTTTTTTTAAAATATTTGTGTGGTGATGTTAAGATTGTGGAGCTAGTGTAGGGCAGTGGAAAAAGAGTACCTTGGTTCTCATATAGCAGACATATTTAAAATTATGTGACCTACTGTGGTTAAACTTATGAGTCATTTGAAGAAACTTTGAGCAAGACTGATGGAACATAAATATCTTGCACCTGCTTGGTGCTTTGTTCTGGAAATGAAACTTATTCTTATCCAAAAAAAGTGATGAAGTATAAACTTAGAGAAATTGCAAGTGACTAAGAACTAGTTTGGATTTGTTGAAGACCTAATTAAGTTAATAAAAACACCCATAAGAAAATAAGTAAATAAAAGTGTGCCCTTTCTAACAATTTTTAAATGAGATAGTCATACACTTCTACATGGTATCAGAGCAAGGTCTTTTGTTCGACTCTCACACGTCACCCATTATCATAAAGAATTTCCATATGCTTGATTCATAAAAAAGAATCACACTTACACGTGAAGGGATATATAAAAGTGTGCTTTCTCTAACCACTTAAGCTTTTAGGTGAAATGACTACACTTCTATAGGATTTATGCCCTGATATATTACAATAAGAGATAATATTTATACTAACACTACCGATAGAAAATTTTAAGAGAGAAAGAAGGACCTTCACATGACATTCATTGGCTTAGAAAAAAGTTGTCATGTGTGATAACGTACATACAAGATGTTCCCGATAAACATGCATTTACATTAAGGATCTGCCTTGAGTCCTGTATTTGTTACCCTAGTTATGGATGAGCTAACCAATATAAGATGATATTGTGTCAATTGACTAAAATAAAGAGAGAGTCAACCAAAATTTAGAACTGTAAAAAAGCACTATGTAGAGTTAGATTTCTAGGATAGGTAAAAGTAATTCAATATATCATTTTAACACCACAAACAAATTGACAAGACACTCGAGGCTCTAAGCAAAAGGCATGAAGCAAAGCACATGCTTCTTCAAACTTCAAAGTGAAGTGCACGATTAATTGAATATATATATATACACACATCAAATTGCAATTAAAATTACTATTTTAGCATCCAATATACAATAGTGACACATGAGATGCAATTGAAGCATTACCAAAATATAATTTCAACAAGGTCAACTAAAATGATAGAAGGTCAGTTGCGATGGTTTGGCCATATCGTAGATCTTCATATGCAATTATGCACTTGTTCTTAGGTGCGACAATTTGATTACTCAAAGTGATAAGATGAGACGAGGTAGATTTAAAGTTTAATGAGAAAGAATTATATTAGAAACGTATAAGCTTGGGAAATCAATGCGAACTTAAAGGATTCATATAGACAATAACAACTAGGTCAGGTGCTTGTTAGGTGTCCTTTATTCTAACTAGAGATTTTGTATAGGGTAGTGTGTGATTTTGAAAATCTCTATTTTTAGAGAATTCCCAATTGCTTGCGAGTCATTTTTTTTAGTAATTGCATGAAATGATTTGAATAGAGTGGGATGGGTATAGATGATTTTTATTACCAAATCCAATGTCCTAGGAATTGATCGATTGATTGATAACATTGTGGTGTGTAGTTCCTGATCGCTAATTTTTTGAATTACTAGGTTGTACAGCATGACTAACCAGCAAGTTGTACTCTTATTTAATGTTATTTTAGTTTCAGAGCTTCTATCTTTACTCCTAAAGTGACAAAAATCCATTTTGATAAATGATAATTGCTGCTTTACATGAAACTTTAAGTTTTTTTTTTTTTTGGCTGGAGCTCATCTTTGGCGCCACCAGGAATAGAAAAGGTGTTGCATGTGGAATTTTGGAGAGCTCTTGCGCAAATTTTATGGACATGCATCATGCTCATGGAATAAAATGGCATTAGAATTAGTTGTAGGGCTGGCTATCAAAATGTTCTCATGCTCAGGGAATAAAATGACATTAGAATTAGTTGTAGGGCTGGCTACAAGGAAAAAAAGATAAGTTGTTGGAGCTTGGATTGTCCAGAATTTCGTTTAAAATTGTGTTTATCTTATTCTTATTTTAATATGAAGATGTTTTGACATACACAGAGGCTGAAGGTGCTCTAGACAAAGCAAGGAAACATAAAAAGAGACAACTTGAGGATACACTTAATCTTGTTCTCAAGAAAAGAAAGGTAAGGTTTCCTATGTAAAATATTCAGATACCTCTGTGCAAATTGAGTTATTTGAGATCTAATGTAACCCAAAAAGAATAAACTAGAGTTTATTTCTAGTTTTTCACAACTTGAGTTAATTATATCTGAATTTTTTTTCTTTCACGAGGAGCTGATCATTATGATCTAAATTTAATATGTGCAACTCATTGCTGCATGGCAAGGTTCGAGAGTTCTGACAGGAAATGTAAATGTTGGAATACTACTACTCGGGCGACTTTTCTGGTCGATTTGGAGAGAGAATAAGCTATCTTTAAATGAAAAAGAGGCTGTTCACTAGCTAGGATGCATTAGATGACATTCTTCTACAAGTCGCAAAATTCGCAGGCCAAAGATGTCTGACAATCTGCTGCTGTATCCTCCACCGCCACCATTTGACAGTGTCTGTTTTTTCCTTATCCCTCTCCATTTATATGTACAAGTTATGAAAAAAATTCAGCTTAACTATTTTTGAAACCAAACAAGAAATATATATGTTACCCCCTCTGATCCAGTTTATGGGACCCCATTTCCTTTTTAGTTTGATTTATTAATAATGAACCCCTTTTTAAATATGGAAATAATTTTAACTTGAACTTTTCATTTTAGCCTTAATGACAAGCTTTTATAGCCATACAAACTTTATGACATGTTTGAGATCACAAGTTTTAAAATTCTTATTGCCACAAAATGTTATGACATGTTTAGCACCACAAGTTTCAAAAATTTTCTCTTCTTTCTCGTATTTCCAAGTCAAATAAGATCACCTAAATTGAAACAAAGGGAGTAATAATTAAGATTTGGACTAGGTATAGACATCGAGGGTGCTAATTAGCTTGTAAAGAGATACATATATTTGGTGATGTCAGTACTACTCGTCTTTCGTGCTAGCTATTTGATAAAGTGAAATCACATGGAGTCGACAAATACTCTAGATTCTTCTGGAAACTCCTGATTTTGTTCCTCCACCTGATTGACAACATAGGTTGAAAGGTATCTTTTTTTGAGATTATTTCCTGTTTGATGTGTTGAAGTGTGTGACCATCTCTATTCTTGGTTTACCCAACGTTGGACCTTATATCATGTTTTCCACACTCCGGATGTCTAGGCCATTTGGGGGTGTTAGAGACTAGAGTCCTACATCGAGAGAATGAGTTGTTTCTCCTTGTGTAGTCTTAAGACAATCCTTACGTCATGAGCTAGCTTTTGGAGTTTAAATCAGGCCCAAGGTCCATTTCTTAACATTTTTTTTTGATAAGGTAAACGTTTTATTAATAAGGTATCAAGATGGTAAAAAAAGTTACAGAGAACACCCCAAAACAATCATATCCTATAAGCTTCCAAGTAAATCCAGAAACTCTAAAAACTTTTGATGTTCTGTTGATACACTGCTTTTACACCAATAAAATAAGTTGTGAATACATTTGTTTCTAATTCTAAAAATGTGCTCCCTATGTCCTTCAAAACAAGCCTGGTTCCTTTCCAGCCATAAAGTCCAGAAGATGCATAATGGGATGGTTCTCCATATTTGCTTCAGTCTTCTAAGTACTCTTTGACTATACCACTCTTCCAACAAGCTCCTAACAGTCGGTGGCATCACCCAAGAAATTCCACATATGTTCAAGAATAAATCCCAACATTGTCTAGCAATTCTACAATGAAGCATAATATGATTCACTGATTCTTGATCTCCTTCACATAAATAGCATCTATTGCTAAGATTAAAACCTCCTTTTTGCAAATTGTCGTGTGTCAAACATGCTTCCCAAGTTGCTATCCAACCAAAGCATGCCACCTTGGCTGGAGCTTTTGTCTTCCATATCATCTTCCATGGCCAATTATCCACCCTGTGTCTTGACTGTTTAATCAGCATATTGTAATAACTTTTGACTGAAAACTTTTTTATCCTTTTCCTCTGCCCAGATCAATGCATCCATCTTACTATGATTAATTGAGACTGAATCAAGCTGCTGAAGTAAGAAACAATAGTCTTCTATCTCCCAGTCGTTCAGGTTTCTTCTGAGCTCCACTTGCCAGCCTGATTCTGTGAAAAAATTAGCAATCACTCCCCCCTTATTAAGGGAATAGTTGAATAGAGAAGGATACTTAGATTTCAAGCATTCCTCCCCTATCCATAAATCTGTCCAGAATTTAATTTTTTGCCCATTCCCAACTTCCAGCTTTGTATGTTTCAGAAATTCTTCCCAACGTTTACTAATACACTTCCAAATACCTCATTTTGCCTTCAACTGCAAAGAGGAAGGTCTCCAATCAGTCTTGATTCCATAAATAGCACTGATCAGCTTCTTCCATACTTTATCCCCTTCCTGAGTAAATCTCCATAGCCATTTAAAAAGTAGACTCTTATTGTGGGCTTTCAAATTCCTTATCCCCAAACCACCCCCTTCTTTATCATTTAACACCACTTGCCATTTAATTAAATGCATTTTCTTTTAGTAGCATTGCCATCCCATAGAAAATTATTCCTCATGGTGTTTATCTTTTTCTCCACTGCTACAGGCATAGCAAAGAGTGACATCAGGTAAGTTGGCATTCCATCTAACACACTTTTAATCAATGTGACTCTACCTCCCATAGATAAATATTGCTTCTTCCAGGGAACCAACTTATTTGCACATCTATCCAAAATCCCTTGCCACATGTTCTGATCATTTTTTCTAGCACCCAGAGGTAGCCCAAGATATACTGTTGGAAATCTCTCAACCTTACAACCCAAGATAACAGCCAACTCCTCAACTGTATCATCAGCATTAATGCTAAATATGTTGCTTTTGGCCAGATTTGTTCTTAATCCAGTCACTGCTTCAAAAATTTGCAGAACTCCTTTTAGGTATAGAATTTGTTCTTTCTCTGCTTCACAAAAGAGAAGGGTGTCATCAGCATATAATATATGAGAAACTGTGACTCTATTATAACCAGATCTACCAAAATGCATCCCTTTAATCCATCCCAATTTCTCTGCCTTCATTAACATCCTACTAAACACTTCCATCACCAAGGTGAGCAAATATGGGGACAAGGGGTCCCCTTGTCTCAAACCCTTTGAGATCTAAAATAACCCTGGGGATTTCCATTAATTAACACAGAAAAACTTGCGGTAGATACACAAAACTTGATCCAGTCAATCCCTCTGTCTCCAAAGTTCATTTGCCTTAGAATGTTTAACAGACAAGACCAATTCACATGGTCATAAGCTTTCTCAAGATCCAATTTGCAAGCAACACCTTTTTTCTTCATTCTCAGCAGATAGTCAACACTCTCATTTGCAATCATAGCAGCATCAATTATTTGCTTGCCCTTAATAAATGCATTCTGGCTATTTGATACTACTTTATCAATTACCACTTTAAGTCTTTTTACCAGCAGTTTTGCAATGATCTTATATACGCTTCCCAACAGACTACTAGGTCTAAAATCTTTCACCTCTTTAACTCCCTTTTTCTTGGGGATGAATGCAATGAAAGTAGAGTTCATACTTCTGATAAAGGAACCTTTTTATAAAAAGCCTCCACAGTTTGCCACACATCATTCTTAACTGTATTCTAGCACTTTTGGAAGAAATAAAGATTGAAGCCATCAGGTCCTGGTGCTTTATCTCCTCTGAATGATTTAATAACATTTTCCAACTCTTCCATAGAAAAAGGTACTAAGTTCAAATCTCATTGCCATCCATTATCAGAAAAAGAATTTCTCGATGCTTGGCCATGAAAAACAATCTGGCCTGTACATGAGGAGACATGTTGAAAATATAATTAAATAGTAAATAAAGTATGTTCTCTAACAGCGTAAGATTTTAGATAAGATGATCACACATTTCAGCACCCTATGAGGTGAAAACAAGCCGGACTCCTCTAATTGAATGTCTTGGTTTAACCAATGAACGCAAGAGTTGAAGTTGCATCATCTTAAATGTTTATAGGAGTAATCTATCATTCACTACGCTCTCTGAACTCTTCACTTTCTAGATAAAGTATTAAGAAGTTTAAGCAGGTCTATTTTATTTCTGTTCTCCCACTATATCCGAATGTTATGGTACACTGTCCAATAGAATTTACCATTTCAAAAATTTAGATATATTCTGTGTCATTCTAAAATGAAAGGACGTCTGATTTCTGATGGAAAGAGTAAGAGGTTGTTTGGTTCAAGGGATTAGGTGGGTTATCCTGGTATAAATTTTGGGATTTAATTTATCTTGTATTTGGTTGGAGTTATTAGTTAAAACAGGTATTTTTTAATACCAAAATCTTGGTATAGCTTATCCCATATAGAATGTGGGATAAGTTATCCAGGTTTTAATCCTGGGTTTAATCCCAGAATTATAACCCTGGGATATCCTGGTTTTAAACCAAACAACCCCTAATTATTTTCACTAGACTTGAATCTTTGAATAATTAGTTTTAGAAGATACATCATGGTAGGCATGCTGCAAGTTTGGTGATGACATCTCTCATAGTTTAGCTGGTAGAGTTCAGTGGTTTTAGTTGGAATGTACAGGAAAAAAATATACTTTCAAGATAATTACCAAAAGAATATACTTTCAAGTTAAATTTGTTTTGCTTGGTATTGGGATGTTTATGTTCTTTACCCTTTGATTCTATATCATGATTTCGATGTCTTGTTGCTCACTGGCAATGCTTTTTTAGGAATATGAAGAGAAATTGAAAGAAAAGGGTGAAGAGCCAGTAATGTTTAGGTAAGAGAAGGCCTCTCTTGTATTATTGATGTTGTGAGAATTCCCCTTTCTCCTTAATACTTTATTACATCTGTTTTTCCCACTCTCTGCAGTCACCTGGGCCCCCTCAAAGGCGGACCACTGCGAAAGAGGAAGAAAGGGTCAATCACCCTAAACCTGAAGTAAGGTCTTGCTTCACTCTTACGTTTTATGGAAGTTGCTTTTGCCGATCCATGAATAACATGGCATATGTGGATGCAGGACTCAGTTTATTATCACCCCACACTGAATCCTACTGGAGCTCCTCCTCCTGGAAAACCTCCCATGTTTAAGTCAACAATAGGTATCTATAGTTCATATCTCATGTTAATTTTATATTGCTACTCTCTCTCTCTCTCTCCCCACCTCTGATCCCTCCTGTTTCAAACTGCAGGACCTAGAATACCATTATCAGCTGCTTCATCTAGTGGTGCTGCATCATCTTCGAAGTCAGATGTGGAAGATGGTGCTTTACCAGCTCTTCCACCACCTCCATTGCCCCCAACTGGTGATGCAGATTCTGTGGATGGGATGCCTGCATCTTTACCTTTACCTCCTCCACCTCCTATGCCGCCAAAGCCTGTAGTGACGGACATGGGTGCTTCATTGCCACACATTCTTTGCCCCCACCACCTCCTGGTCCCCCACCAAAGGAACAGATCTCTGTTCATCCTCCACTTCCTCCACCTCCTCCTCGACCCCTTCATCAATCTGCTCAACCTCCTCATCCTGGCACAGGTAGAAATGAGAGGGATAAAAATCATTCTGAACTGGATGAGATGGCCTCAAGAGAACAAAATCAAGTACACGTCTTAGGAAATCTTATTAGATATATATCTAAAGATCCCTTTCTGGAACATTAAAAGTGAACTTGTTTGTGGTTGCTACTCCCTGGCCCTAAAGTTGTTCCCTATCTCTTTAACTTCTCAGGCATCAACTGTGCTTCCTCCTCCACCTGGAATGCCATTGAAGTCAGATGGCATGCCTGCTCAATCTGATGCTAAAGCTTCAGAAATGAAGTCATCTTCAATTGCCGCCGCCACCTCCACCACCCACGGCAACAGCCTCTAGTTCCTGGTCCTGCCATGGTCCCAACTCTTCAGCCTGACGTATTACCTCCTAGAATATCTCGATTCCCTCCACCCCTACCTCTAACTGATATGCTGCCCCCACCTGGAATTGCGATCCAGCCTGTTCCACCTGGAATGATGGCCCCTCTAATGCCAAGACCACCTTTTGGACCTCCTGCAGGACCTCCACCAATGATGAGACCACCTCTTCTGCCTGGTCCTCCTCCTTTTCAAGAAGATGGTGCTAGACTGCTTGCTCCTCAAAAGCCATCATATGTCAAATCAGCTGCTTCAACAGTTGTTAAGAGGCCTCTAGCTCAGCATACACCAGAACTTACAGCAATGGTGAGTAATCTTCCATTTCACCCTTTCTTGTACCTTTGTTATCCTGTATTTATTTGCATCAACTTTCAAGTGTATTTTGAAAGAAAGGCTGAAACTTTATATAAACTGAAGTAGAGGTGTTTGTGTCAATTAACTATGTGGTGTAACCTCACGGATGTATGTGAAGTTAGATAATATTTCCGAGACTTTTTAGCAACTCTTCAGGAATAGACAGGGATATATCTATAAACAACTTTTTTACCTTCGCCGTGCAATCTTGTTGCTGGTTTTTGGTTGATGAATAAAACTTTTTGCGTAGTTATCATTGAGCAAAAACATTATTAGGTCAAATTTTCAACAACCCAAATCGTAGCCCTTTGTTGTCGGTGATGAAACCCTATAGGCTTTGTCTTTAAGCACCCAAGCATATCCCTAGCCAACTCATAGTTATCGTTAAATGTCACCATATTCGTTGTCCTCTCCGTAAACCCATCAATGGAATTTGTGATATCTCTTCATACTGGAGAATAAAGTATAGGGAGCAGGAATGAGCGAAAGAAATGGGTAGGTGAAAGAGGGAAGGGGGAACCTGGAGAAAGGAAAAATTCCTAAAAATATCCCTATTTGTAAGTTGGGAGAAAAATTGTCATCCACTCCCAGGATAAATTAATTAATCTCAGGTATTTGGAGGAATAATCCAAAGGCAGCTTTATTCAGAGCTGCTAAACTACTTGCCAAAGAGACGATCCCAGTGAGAATGTGTGGATTATCTCCCACGTTTTTTCTCCTACTTCAATGTGTAATATACCCTCTTTCAAACCTAGGAGATAAGAAGGAAAATGTGCCTTATCCAACTTGAAAAAAGAAAATGTTAAACATGCACTGATTCCACAATTTTATTATAATTCCTACAAATGTCACAAAGTTGGTTTTATAAAAAAAACAAATGTTGTTACCATTATGATTATTGTCACGATCCATTTTCTGAACAAGTCGTGACCGGCACCCGATCGGTAAATTTGACCAAGCGAACCATCTGCGCTCATCAAAATGATTATAACTTCAAACTTTATATGCAACAAGGCAATACTTTAATCAAATACTTTTAATAAAGTTGAATATCTAAAATAAACCAACTCCAAAACTTTATTCGTAGTAGCTACTGAAATACTTCAAAGTTATTATCAAAAATATCTGAATCTTAACCCACCGATTGTGTCTATGAAGCCTTTACTGATAAACTGACGCACTGCTAAGTAAACAAAGAAATAGCTAAATAATGATGACTCAAATGAATACTCCACGAACGAAAGCGGAGCTCACCAATAGCACTGGAAGTGAGGGAAATCCTAACCTGTAGCATGTTCGCCTGCAAAATCGGTTCCTAAGTTGTACCGCAGACCACCGCAGGTTCCTAAAAGAGAACATCCAGTATTTTGGAAAGCGTTAAGCGCAAAAAAGCGACGAGGCCTCGCTTCACAGAAGCGAGAAACACGAAGCGAAGCGCGCTTTTTTTTTCATGTGAAGCGCAATTTAACACATAAATAAAAAATAAAATAGGCATAGATAAATGGCTAAGAACTCATTAAAAATAACATATTAAGCAAATGACTTTATGCCATTTGAATAATCAAAAATTTACTACAATCAACAATAAAAAAAATAACAATTAATTCACTGATAAATTACAGAAAACAGAAAACAGAGCATAAATTGCAGAAAGCAAAGCATACAGTAGCATAAAACAGAGCACTTTTAATAACAGAAGAAGAAGAAGTCATTTAGTGCACAAAATGAGTGCTTAAAAAGTGAAAAATTGAAAGAATTTCATCAGAAGAAGAACAGAAGAAGAAGAATAACAGAAGAACAAGACCAGAAGAAGAAGAAGAACAGAAGAAGAAGAAGAAGAAGAAGAAGAAGAAGTTGAAGAAACTTACCGAGATCTGGAGAAGAAGTCGTTGGAGCAGCAGTGGTCGTCGCTAAAGTTCGCTGGAGAAGAAGTCGCCTTTTTAGCAAAAAAGCGCTAACCCTGCGCCTCACCTCGCTTCATCGCTTAAAGCGAGAAGCGAGCGCTTTTAATAACACTGAGAACGTCAGTACCATCCATTGTACTCAGTGGATCTCAATGCCCCCCTCCCCTCCCAAAACAGGGAGCGAAACTTTAATAAAATATACATTACAAGCAAAGATTCTAAATGCATGGAAAGCATAAAGCTTCTAAGAATAATTCTTAAATAGTTGCATAACATCAGTTTATGAATATTCTAAAAGAATTTTTTTTCTTTTTCTTTCATATCTAAAAAAATACTTCATGTTATGTTTCGAAAGTTCTAACTATCCTGGCTTATTTTTGTCTTAATCATCATGTGATCGGCACGGGTTCGATCCTAACCTGTTCGAATGGGCCCAATCCACGAGGTGCACTCACTTCATGGTTCTCGGCGCTCATGTATCATACCTTAGCCTGGTTAGGCAAATTCTCAACAACGAGACCCTTGGCTCGTGTGCTTCCTACGTTGGCACAAGTAGTTTCATGAAGTTAGCGCCTGTAAGCACGTGATTTTTGCTTCACGGACGATCGCTCCAAAAGAAAATAAAAAATAGTGACAAATGGCTTCGCTGCACAATTTTTCGATCTTTCCGTAACATGTGTTGTTGGTCATTTGTGTGTCTGCCCATTTTGCATCCAGTCACTATCAAACAAAAATACAAAACTATGTGTCGGTAAAAGAAAATTCAAAAAAATATATATATATATGTGTGCATCGTTCGTTCTAGGCTTTTAGTTAACTTACTTAAATATTTTTGTGATAATTGTGTTAAAATGTTACATTGTTGTTTAGTTTTAATTTCGTTGTTTTATTATCTATTATTTTTATTTTTGTTTTAAAAGAAAAAAAATGAAAAAAAAAGAAAGCAAAAGAGTGAAGGATTAAAATCGATTTGGGCCCAGAAATTGAAACAAAAGGGGCCCAAAAACGGCACTCAAACCCAGTCCAAACCAGGCCTGCCCTGACCACCTCCCGAAACGACGCCGCATCATGCGTCTGATCTAGGCCGTTCAAACTCTCGATCCAATGGCTCAGGACCTCTATCAGTAACCCGTTTCAAAACCTGACCCAGGAACCAATCCGATCCAACCCCTCACTTAAACCAAACGACCCCGTTTAACTGCCAAACGACCCCGTCTCATTTCTCAGCATCAGATCCAAGCCGTTGAGATCATCTGATCTAACGGCTCAGATCCAATCAGCCTCCCCATATATAAACTCAAACCTTCACCCCACGCCCCCTATCCGAACCCCACCCCTTACTCGTCTCCTTCCCCGAGCTGAAACCCCAAACCCTAGCAAGCCGCCCTAGCTTCCCCTCCACCAAAACCCGGCGGCACGAACGCCGGTGACCACCCCCTTCACACCCCTAAAGCATCCAACCACCCTGAACACGAATCCACTAACCACGAACCTCGAATCACCTCCTATCATCTCGAATCTGGATTTGAAGATTCGAGACAAAACTCGATCTATGCCAAACTACCCCATCTTCATACCAGACACTCCCCTGACCTTCCTCGTGACCAAACCAAGCGTGGTTTGGTCCGAATCTACCCACAACTCCCTAAAAATCAGATCTGGAAATCCAGACCTTAGAACACATGCACCTGGGGAATCTGGCCGGCCTTGACAAGGGTTTGAGGTCTAATAGACCTTAATCAAGGTGTTCTCATGTGAGAACACCCTGATTAAAGTTTGTTCGGCTTCAAGAGTTCGAAGTTGAGTCAGGTTTGGGTCATTTTGATTTCAAACTCTTTTTGGTAAGTTTTCCTTTCTTTTGTTTTATTTCTAATTAAGTTGTCAGCATATTTCTTTGTGTTTGTTTGTTATTTTGTTATTTTTCATTTGGATTTCTTCCATCTCTGTTAAAGGCCTTTTTATTTGGTCAATTGTCTTCTGTTTGTGTTCTGAATATACACTGTGATATACGTGCTCATCAATTAGATTAGTCGTCAAACGAGTTTAATTCATATAAGTTCCCAGTGTTTGAACAAATTTGTCTGAAGTCATTCGGGACTCTATACGTGTTGTTTATATGAACGATTGATTGTTATGTGTTACGATTAATATAGTCGAGTCGATATATGTCGTCAATTAGTTTCAATCGTTAATGGTAACAACTTGATTCGTATTGCTTATTTCTGCTGTGATCGTATTTGAGTCCCATTAGAAACTGAATTGTATTGCCTATTGATTTTGTTCAAATCGAATTAAAGAACATCTAGGGGAAAGGTTATGATGGCAGATTCAGACTTTGATTTTAAAACACGATGCCATTTGGTTTAGACCGTGGGCAGCATGTGTATGGTTAGCTTTAAGGAATTAAAATAATTGGACAACATGTGCTGTCAGATTATATTCCTTACTGCCCATACTTTGGTTAAATAAACAAGTGATCAGTACACTTTAACAACCAAAAAAAGAGAGGGGCTGTCAGGGATTTCATGGGAGCTTGGTTATTTAAAACAAGTGAGTGGAAAAACAACAGGGGGGCAATTTTGAGTTGTAAAACAGACTGTAAAGTGTTAAGGTTAGGCTATAAAAGAGGAGACCTTCCATTAGAAAAGGGGTTCATTTTTGGAGTCTTGAGAGATTCTGTGAGTAAGAAAACTGAAAAGGAAAAACAAAAATAAATTTCAGAACATTGTGGATGAGTATTGTCTAGAAGAAACTGTGTAAGAGTCCAGTTGGATCAGGTTGTCTTTGTGGTTTTGCTTTTCTGTCGTTTGCCAAGCTTTCTTGTGGTCATTGGATTTCTGTTGCTATTACATTCAACATTCTGGGCTATTATTTCCTACTCTGTTTTTCTGGGATTGTTTATTTGTTGCTCGACTCCTTGCTGAGCTTCATCATTGTTGGCTGGTCGTTGTTGCTGTGTTGTTGCTGTGAATCTGCTGCGCTGTTGTTTGCTGTGTACTATTCAGCTGATCCTTTTCCTTCTTCTTTTGTTCCTCTATACCAGGTACACAACTAATACTGTCCATGTAATTTGAAAGTCGAGCATGAATACAAAAGGGAAGATTTGAAGACATCTATGTCCACATGTAGTTGCTATATAGATGATTATGTAGTGCGTAATGGTTTACAATCTTGTTTGGGTATTGGAGTTGGTCCTTTCATATAGTGAATACAAAAAAAATGTAGTATGGTTTGATATCATATGTTGGTTAGGTTAACAGACAAAGGGATTGGCAGTATACTAGGCTATGTCTTGAAAATTAGTTGTGTTTTGTAATTAGCGTTCTCTTTTAATGCATGTCAAAGAATAAAACTATCCGCCTTAGTTAATTTTCATTCTCTTTTGATAAACTGCCTCGTTATAATTATCAAGCCACACCCTTATAACAATTAGCACAAGTCCGCGCCCCTCAACCTTATGAAGGTCGAGCCCAGGTCAAAACAGACCAAACAGGCCCGCCTCGGATGAACAGTGGCCCAGGTCTGGCCCATCCCGCATGAGCTGGATTTGGGCCCATAATGTTCGATCAGCTGTCCGTATGCATGGTCATGTTTCCTTATTCTGTAAAAGCATTTTGGATCCTGCTGTAAATAATCTGCAAGCATGTAAATAATTAAGAGATTTTCTTTTATTTTAGAGACGAACTTAATAGGAAATATAGTCATTATAGGTTTATCCTTTAAAATAAGAATGAGATGAGCCTCGCCGCATAAAAAACACAAATTGCGGGGCCCTCAGTAAATACTTGTTTTAAATTATTTAGAATTCAGGAGGGCCGCTTAGTGAATTTCGTGGCCTTCCCAAAAATAATAACGCGATAGTCTCTTTAGGCGCGCGTTTAATAATTTACTTTCTTAAACTCGGGTGTGCATTTCATGCGACCCAAATCCAAATCTCAAAACATCAAATAAAATGCGTTCCGGATTGTGGGTGCATTTCATGTGACGCAGTCCAAAGACGTGTTTTAAGCGATGTTCACATTCTTGTAAATACAATAATAATAAAGCGGTTAAAAGTTAAAATTGGCATATTGGTTCATAATTGTATTTTAAAATCAGATAAATAAGCCGAATATAACAGTTGAGCGACCGTGCTAGAACCACGGAGCTCGGGAATGCCTAACACCTTCTCCCGGGTTAACATAATTCCTTATCTAGATTTCTGGTACGCAGACTGTAATATAGAGTCATTCATTTCCTCGATTCGGGATTAAAATTGGTGACTTGGGACACCCTAAATCTCCCAAGTGGCGACTCTGAAATAATTAAACCAATCCCGTTTCGATTGTCCTTTAATTGGAAAAACTCCCCCTGCGCCCTCGGGTGCGGAAAAAGGAGGTGTGACAGCTCTGGCGACTCTGCTGGGGAGATTCTGTACCCAGAACCACTGGTTCAGGGTTAAGAATTCGAGCTTAAAATAATTGTTGTTATTTGGCTTTATCTATTATCTGATTTTTACATGTTTGAGCCTAACGTGTTAAATGCTGCTTTTACCGCTTTGATATTATTTGAACTGTATATAAACTGTGCCGAAACCCATATCCTTTCTGAGTCTTCTAAATCATGAAGAAGGGTGTACTTCGTACGACTTCTTTTCTGTATAGTGTCAAATCCTAATTTAGAACGAGGTTCGGACAAGTTGCTAAGCCGGTGAAGCTTCTGTATTCCCGGTACGCTGCCCCCCCTCGGCTCGAGCTGTCCGCTCGGGTAAGCCAGGTCTAGAACAAACACCCAGGTTCTGAACCTAGTATAACAAAGCCACATGCCGGATCCCTAGTAGGAACGTTTATTTGCATCATGTGCATTTGACTTAGGGGACTCAACACAGGGGTTGGGTCCGTCTAGGACAAGCAACCTGAAAATAATAGACCAGCTTTTGGCATCCTATGTGCTACAAACATGCATGATGACCGGTTTTGAATGTTGGGAAATTTTTACAAAAAATAAATTTTTATTTTTAAAAAAAAAAAAATAAGATAAATAAATAAATAATAATAAAAAAAATAAAAAAAAATAGAAATAAATAAACCAGTTAGTTTATCACCCGAACTACGTCGGTTTGATTCTCACCGGATGTGAGATACGTAGGCAACCCTCATCGGGTCCAACTCTTTTTCCATTTTTACCAAAAATGATATACCATAAAGCATATATGTATACACATGTATATAAATAATTTTTTTTTTGTTTTGTCCAAAGATTTTTGGTTAGAGTCAAAATAAAGGTTTTTGTTTTCACCTAAAAGGTCACCCTAATAAATGTGCAGGATGAACACAGAGCAAAATAAACCATTCTCAGCCCTCAGCGAGGTCCCTCTACAACTCCACATGTGGTGGAATGACTTGGAAGCCGATAGCAAAGGGGTAATAGGAAGAATATTGGGAGGTTTTGTAAATTTGTTGGGTGTTGAGCCGAGGACAGATATTCTTGAAGCTCTAATACCATTTTGGGACCCCACCTGCAATGTATTCCGTTTTGTTGACTTTGAACTTTCACCGACACTTGAGGAAGTTGCCGGATATGCGGGACTGAATGAGAAGTTAAGAGGGCAATATTTGCTTTCGCCAAGGCCAGTGTCCCCGCATGCGTTTTTGGATCTACTAAGCATTAGTCGGAAGGTACAACATGACGATTTATCAAGAGGGTGTTGTGATCTCCATTTCTTGTATCAGCGGTACGGGACCCCGCAGGGTTTCGAGGAACCGAACCTTGGGCTAACTCACGGAGGGAACAGAAACAAATGGGAAGCAAGACGTACTTTGGCTTTTATCACAGCATTCTTGGGAGTCATGGTCTGCCCAAGGAAGGACAAAAAGATAGAGATAGGTCTGGTAGGGATGGCCGACGTGGCAATCAAAAGAACCAATAGTACTGTGGTTCCTTTGATTTTGTCCGAAATCTACCGGGCTCTAACTATATGCCGAGAAGGAGGTACGTTCTTCCAAGGTTGCAACCTGTTACTTCAGCTATGGATGCAGGAACACCTCCATCACCGAGTAGGATACATGAACCACGGGTTGACCGAGAGGAATTGTATCAGCGGATTGAAGAAGCGCATGACAGGCGCCAGATTTCCTGAAGGTGTCGAAGAATGGGTTACACGGTTAAGGTCAACAACATCTGACCAAATTGAATAGGCATTTGGTTGGTTGACTGATACTGAGGTTATTTACATGTCGGCTGAAGAATGTCATGTTCTCTTAATGGGGCTTCGCAGCATCCAGCCATATGCCCCTCATCGGGTATTACGACAACTGGGCAGGTTTCAAGTAGTCCCTAATGATGAAAATCTGAGCAAGCATGCCTTGGAATTAAGCCCGGGAGTCATATTCCCCGAGGGGAAGATTAGAAAACTGTGGCATGAATGTAGATTCTTGGAGCCCAAAACCATGGTACGAGAGCTAGCTAAAGGTGAGGTAGACCCAAAGTACGATGCTTGGTTCGAAAGAAGGTTTCAGACTCGGCAAAAACCTGCTAAAAGGGCCCACGTCCAACACTTCACCGATGATTCACAAGAGCAATGGGGATGGTTAAAAAGGGAGAAAGGTTACTGGGTCGAAATCGGGAAGCTAAAGCAACAAGTTGAAAGGCTTGTATTTGAGAACAATGCGCAAGTCGCCTCGGAGCAGGCTGAAAGAAACAAGTTAGCCCAAGAAAACCAAACCTTGAAGGCCCGCCTTCGCCAAGCCAGTAAGAGTAACGTTGACCGACAGAAGCGTCGCTCTGATGAAAGATTGATAGCAAGTTTGAGAAATCAGGTTATCCAAGGCCAAGAAGAATTAGAACAATCAAGAGCTTGCATAACAAGGATGAAGGTCAGAGGGGCAAAGTACGCAATGGCCCGGAAGCAGCATTTGCAACAGGTCATAAGGGATTATGAAATGAGCGTCAGAATATTAAGGGAGACGAGCTCCACTCTACATGATCGGATCGTCAAACAAGCACGAGACGCCCAGGCCGACAGAAGACAGTGCTACGATGCAATGGCCTGCATGGAAAGACAAATGGAGTTGTTTCAGGATCAACTTGCTGACGATGCTCAGGCACTGGGGTTAAAGAACCAACAAATCAGGCAGTTGCTCAGTGAAAGAGATAGCATTCGAGCAAGGATTGATGAAATAGGGCATTACATCTACATGAAATGCTTGGCATGTGAGCGAACACCTCGGAAGACCCTCCTTGTTTCCATCATGGTCTGCGTCCACCGGATTATGAACGAGTTGAAGAACCTGCAAAGAGACCTTACACCTAGAGCCGCGGAAAGGCCGAATGATGCCTCGCGGGCCCTTAAATTGGAGAATTAGTTTTGGTCAAGTCCTGTTTATTTGGCTTTGGTTGTTTTTCCATATGTTGTTTTCTTTTCATTAAACCAAGTTTAAAACCGTGGAGTCTGTACTTCTGCTATTTTTATTTTAAGTACTGTGTAATAGCAAATTTTGATAATGAAATTAAGTGACTCCAGAAGAATTACTGTGTGTCTTTGCTTTGAGGCAGAACTACGCCTGGTCTGATTCGCGCGGGGACGTGATACGTAGGCAATCCCCATAAGATTCGACCGCTTTTAATAAATAAAGAAAAGAAAATGTAAATAAAATAAAACACAGGGTTTCGCAAAATACTTTAAAGAGACGAATGAACAAACCGGGATGACGCATGTGGTTTGAAGCAAGGCATGTAGAAACGGTTAACTGCCTAGGTGCATTGCATCCTCTATGTGTTATGATCAAATCTGTTAAGCTCTAACACTAACAAAGTTTGTTGTTGTCTGATACCAGACAGTTAGTTGTTAAAGAATTCTGGCAACACATTCATACCAAACCAGATCCAAAGGACCGATAGCATCAAGCATGACTACTTCGGAGAATAGCAATGAGGAAGAAAGGCCGATGAGCCAATTGCTAAAAGAGGCAATGGAAAAGATTGAAAGGATGGGACTAGAGATGCATGCAATGCAGCTAGCCCTGGCCAAAACACAAAAGAGCCCTGAGACACTGGGACACATGCCGGAATACCCGCACTCTGGCCCTTCCACAAGCCGCCCAAACCCCCTCTATCATCAAGAAAGAAGCCCTCATGATTCCCAAGCTCCACCACCCCATCAACCTCTCCCAACACCCAACATTCCCATTTTTGTGGGACGTACATCAGCTCCTTTGCAGCGAACGACTAGTGAGCCATTGTTTCAGGCTCACGACACCCAATACTATCCCCCTGAGCCTACATTCCACGCACCGGAACCACAGGCTTACAATCCCCATTTGGAAGTACCGGCAGAGGTTGAGAAGCCGGTTAAGGCCCCTAAACAGGAAGAAGTGTTGAGAAAGTTCAAAAGCCTGGAGCAATCCTTCAGGAATTTGCACGGGCTGGGCAGTCAAGTCAGCGTGGCATACAAAGATCTGTGCCCTTTCCCAGATGTCCAACTCCCGGCTGGGTTCAAGATGCCCAAGTTTGATTTATATGAAGGGCACGGTGATCCCATGGCACATTTGCGGGGATTCTGTAGCAAAATGAGAGGGGCAGGAGGCAAGGATGAGCTTTTGATAGCTTATTTCGGCCAAAGTCTGAGCGGATCTGCACTGGAATGGTATACCAGGCAGGATTTCAGCAGGTGGTACATGTGGGATGATCTGGCGCAGGCTTTTGCAGGTCATTTCCAGTACAATCTAGAGATAGTCCCTGACCGTCTCACGTTATTGAGAACTGGGAAGAAACCCGGGGAAAGTTTTCGCGAGTTCGGGTTCCGCTGGAGAGAACAAGCAGCTAGAGTCGATCCTCCCATGAGAGAGGGAGAGATGGTGGACTATTTTTTGCAGACATTGGATCCAACCTACTTTGGTCACTTGGTGACGACGGTTGGAAAATCTTTCAACGAGGTGGTCAAAATTGGGGTCATGATAGAAGAAGGTTTGAGGTCGGACAAGATCTTGAATTATTCGGCGCTTAAGGCCACAACCCAGGCTATTCAAAGCGGCACGGGAGGTGCGCTAAGAAGAAAGAAAGAAGAGGTTGCCACGATCGAGGCAGGCAGTTGGTCCAGGGCTGGCAGGCCGCACTACAACCAACCCAGACCCCACAGGTCAAACTACCCATACAACCCACCACAAAATTTCTATCCGCCTCGAGAACCACATTGTTCAGTACACCAGGCCCAAGCATACACTCAGCCTCCGGTTCGCCCACAATGGCGCTCGCCGACTCCCCAGAACATATATGCACCACCACAAAACACCTATCCTCCACCGAGGGCGTATAGAAACCCTTCGGGGGCAGGTTTCCGGGGAAATCCAGATGCCAGGAATGACAGGTTGCGGAAGCAAAGAACCTTCACCGAACTGGGAGAAACCTACACCGCTGTGTTCCACAAGCTGCGGCAATTGGGTTTGGTAAGTCCTGTCCCTACTCGGGAACCAAATCCCCCGCATCAGAATTTAGATCGTTCAATCAGTTGTGAATACTGTTCAGGGATGCTCGGGCACGATACCGAGAAGTGTTGGAAGTTAAGGCATGCCATACAGGATCTTATTGACACCAATAAGATCGAGGTCCAGACACCGGAGGCCCCTAACATCAACCAAAACCCACTGCCAGCGCACCACGAAGCTCACATGATTGAGTTGGTGTGTGAGGGAGGAGAATTAAGAAAACCCTACAAACAGTGATGATGATCCAAGCCGCCCCGAAAGAAGTCTTAACCAGTGGAGCAACGAGTATACAGCCGCAGGGTGAAGGCGTCAAGCCGGTAGTGATATTGGGGAAGAGCCCGTCCGTCATAGCAAGCAAACCCGAGCCAAGAAAGTTGGTAATACCAGGGATCCTGCCCACACCGGAAGTCATGTTGAAAGGGGTATGTAGAGAACGGGTGACCATAAAGCCGGTGGTCCAACTGCCGATGATTGACAGCAGGGCTGTGCCCTGGAAATATGAAAAGGCAGTGGTGACGTACCAAGGAAAACAGGTGGAAGAAGTCAGTTGTGAAGCGCAAGGGCTGACTCGATCAGGTCGATGTTTTGCTCCGGTGGAGTTAAGAAAGACCAACCCAGTGGCAACCAAGAAGCCAGTGTCAGAAGAAGAGGCTGAAGAATTCTTGAGGAAGATGAAAGTACAGGACTATTCTGTGGTTGAGCAGCTGAGAAAAACACCTGCCCAGATCTCACTATTGTCATTACTCCTCCATTCCGAGGAACATCGTCGGGCCCTGTTAAAGATATTGAACGAGGCCCATGTACCCAGTGAGATTTCTGTAAACCACCTGGAAACCATTGCCAGCAAGATTTTCGAGGTGAACAGAGTGACATTCTCAGATGATGACCTGCCGGTGGAAGGAACGGAGCACAATAAAGCTTTATACCTAGCTGTCAAATGTGAAGACTCGGTGGTAACCCGAGTATTGGTGGATAACGGCTCAAGCGCCAATATTTGTCCATTATCCACCCTGGACCAGTTAAAGATTGACCGTGGAAGAATCCGGGAGAATAACATCTGTGTCCGGGGGTTTGACGGAAACGGAACAGCCACTGTGGGGGATGTTGTACTTGAACTGACCATTGGTCCGGTCTTGTTTACCATGGAATTCCAGGTATTGGACGCCACAGTATCTTACAACTTGCTGTTAGGACGACCTTGGATTCATGCAGCTAAAGCGGTTCCTTCCACCCTACATCAGACAGTGAAGTTTGAGTGGGAAAGACAAGAGGTCGTGTTGCACGGCGAGGATACAACATGCACCATGAGCGGAACCATTGTGCCTTTCATAGAGACCACTGATGACAAAGGTCCTTGGGTCTACCAGATTTTCAATACAGGGTCGGCCAACAAAATTTCTGAAGGAGAAATCATCCCGTGCCCTAGGGTAGCTGCCACAACAGTCATGATGGTATCAGAAATGCTGGGTAATGGATTTGTGCCGGGAAAAGGCCTGGGAGTTGAACTTCAAGGGATAGTCCAACCTGTCTCCCTTCCTAAGAATCTGGAAACTTTCGGGTTGGGGTTCAAACCAACCGCAGCAGACAGGAAGCAAGCGCGAAAAATGAAGAAGAGGGTCTGGTCTCTGCCTAAACCAGTGCCACGCCTCTCAAGGTCTTTTGTTAAAGCAAGTGCCAAGGAGTCAGCGATCCCAAAGATTCGAGGACCTTTGATCGGTATAAGTGAAGACCTGAATCAGAGTTTTGAGAGGCTATTTGCGGATGTCAGTATGGTGGAAGCTGGAGAAGGTTCCAGCAGAGCAGAGATACAATTTGTGGGGCCTGAGGCCAAGACCAACAATTGGACGGTTACTCCTCTTCCTGTCCGAGGGGAGTCTTGGTAGTAGGCTTTGATTAATGTTTTGTTTGTTTGTTTGTTTGATCGGATTATTCAAGGGTGTAATCCCAATTTTACTTTCGTTTTGTAAAAGTGTGAACCCTTTTTATCCTGCAAATTTAATAAAGTTCTTTTCTTTTGTCCCATTTTAATTTCTTGTTTTGTTCTTTCTGAACAGTTCTCTTTTTACTGGTCCTAATGACATGGCATGCACAGCGGATCTTCGACCTAGTCTAATAAATCAATCTAAAACCGACTCAATGATGCAAAAGGTCGTTTGTGACGGTGAATCTGAATGTGACGAAGGTGAAGCCTTCGAAGAAATAAACAGAGAACTGTGCCAATTTGAAGAGAAACCCAAGCCTAACTTAAATGACACCGAGGCTGTGAATCTAGGAGACGCTGATAACGTCCAAGAGACCAAAATTAGCATCCACATTGAGCCGAATGTCAGAATAGAATTGATCAAAACTCTCAGGGAATTCAAAGATGTTTTTGCCTGGTCCTATGATGATATGCCTGGATTAAGCACCAATTTAGTGGTTCACAAATTACCCACTGACCCGGCATACCCTCCGGTCAAGCAAAAATAAGGAAATTTAAAACAGAAATGAGTGTAAAGATCAAAGAAGAAGTGATTAAGCAGTTGCAATCGAAGGTCATTCGGGTCACTCGATATCCCGAGTGGTTGGCCAATGTGGTACCAGTCCCAAAGAAGGATGGAAAAATCAGGGTATGTGTCGACTACCGCAACCTCAACAAAGCAAGTCCCAAGGACAATTTTCCGTTACCCAACATTCATATCCTGATCGATAATTGCGCTGGGCGCGAGATCGGATCCTTTGTGGATTGCTATGCGGGTTATCATCAGATCCTAATGGACGAAGAGGATGCTGAGAAGACAGCGTTTATTACGCCGTGGGGAACCTACTGCTATCGGGTAATGCCGTTCGGGTTAAAGAACGTTGGGGCAACATACATGCGAGCAATGACTGCTGTGTTTCATGACATGATACACAAGGAAATCGAGGTGTACGTCGATGATGTGATCATCAAATCTTGGCGTCAGGAGGACCATGTAGCAGACCTAAGGAGATTTTTCCAAAGACTCCGGAGGTATGATATCAAGCTTAACCCGGCCAAATGCGCATTCGGGGTTCCATCAGGAAAGTTGCTAGGATTCATCGTCAGTCGACGGGGAATTGAGTTAGACCCGTCCAAAATTGAATCCATCCGAGATTTGCCACCGCCAAGGAACAAAACAGAGGTAATGAGTTTGCTGGGTAGACTCAATTATATCAGCAGGTTCATCGCTCAACTCACAGCAACTTG
Organism: Nicotiana tabacum; assembly: GCF_000715075.1. NCBI lineage: Eukaryota > Viridiplantae > Streptophyta > Magnoliopsida > Solanales > Solanaceae > Nicotiana > Nicotiana tabacum. Next base: position 120,890,237 of record NC_134087.1, read on the forward strand.
TGAGCCCATATTTCGGCTGCTGAGAAAGGACGCTGCAGTAGGTTGGACAGCAGAGTGTCAGGAGGCCTTCGACCAAATCAAAGGGTATCTGTCTAATCCACCCGTATTGGTCCCGCCTAAGCCCGGGAAACCCCTAATTCTTTACCTGACGGTCTTGGAAAATTCATTTGGTTGTGTACTGGGGCAACATGATGACACAGGGAGGAAGGAGCAGGCCATCTACTATCTTAGCAAGAAATTCACAGTGCATGAGGTCAAGTACACTCAACTCGAGAAAACGTGCTGCGCCCTAACTTGGGTAGCTCAGAAGTTGAAGCACTACCTGTCTTCATATACTACTTATCTCATATCCCGCTTGGACCCATTGAAGTATATCTTTCAGAAACCTATGCCTACGGGAAGGTTGGCAAAGTGGCAAATTCTGCTCACAGAGTTTGATATCATCTATGTGACGAGGACGGCCATGAAAGCCCAGGCGCTGGCAGACCATTTGGCCGAGAATCCCGTTGATGAAAAATACGAGCCCTTAAGAACGTATTTTCCTGACGAAGAGGTGATGCATACGAATGAGTTGGAATTACCCGAGGAACCGGGTTGGAAGCTTTTCTTCGATGGAGCTGCAAACGCAAAAGGGGTTGGAATAGGAGCAGTACTCATTTCTGAAACAGGATGGCATTATCCTGTTACGGCTCAACTGCGCTTCTATTGCACCAACAATATGGCCGAATATGAGGCTTGCATTCTGGGTTTGCGCTTGGCTGCTGACATGGATGTCCAAGATGTCTTGGTCTTGGGAGACTCGGACCTCTTGGTACATCAAATTCAGGGTGAATGGGAAATACGAGATCTAAAGCTCATACCATACCGACAATGCTTGCATGATCTGAGCAAGAAATTTCGATCGGTAAAGTTCAAACACATCCCGAGAGTTCACAATGAGGTTGCGGATGCCTTAGCCACCTTAGCATCAATGCTGCACCACCCTGACAAAATGTATGTTGACCCTCTACACATCCAGGTCCGTGATCAGCACGCCTACTGCAATGCCATAGAAGAAGAAGCAGATGGCGAACCCTGGTTTCATGATATCAAGGAATACCTCAGGATGGGGATATATCCGGAACATGCCTCTGGGGACCAAAAAAGAGCCCTTCGGCGTTTGTCGAATGGTTTCTTCCTCAGTGGAGGAGTATTGTACAAAAGAACCCCGGATTTGGGATTGTTGAGATGCATAGATGCCGGGCAGGCAACGACGGTTATGGCGGAAGTACATGCCGGAGTTTGTGGGCCGCACATGAGCGGATATGTATTGGCAAGAAAGATCCTTCGAACAGGGTGTTATTGGCTAACCATGGAACACGACTGTATCACTTTCGTAAGGAAATGCCATCAGTGCCAGATACATGGAGATTTGATTCATTCTCCGCCAACAGAGTTACATACGATGTCAGCACCCTGGCCGTTTGTAGCATGGGGCATGGATGTCATTGGGCCCATCGAGCCAGCAGCGTCCAACGGTCATAGGTTCATTCTAGTGACCATTGACTACTTCACCAAATGGGTTGAGGCTAAAACCTTCAAATCAGTAACCAAGAAGGCAGTGGTGGACTTTGTTCACTCCCATATCATCTGCAGATTTGGGATCCCAAAAGTGATCGTCACGGATAACGGTGCGAATCTTAATAGCAGCTTGATGAGAGAGGTATGCCAACAATTCAAGATTACACACCGCAATTCCACCCCATATCGTCCTAAGGCGAATGGAGCAGTCGAAGCAGCCAATAAGAATATCAAGAAGATACTGCGAAAGATGGTGGAAGGTTCCAGACAATGGCACGAGAGGTTACCCTTTGCCTTGCTGGGTTACCGCACTACCGTCCGGACTTCCATAGGCGCAACTCCTTATTTGTTGGTGTATGGAACTGAGGCCGTGATACCAGCGGAGGTCGAAATTCCGTCCCTCCGCATTGTCGCTGAAGCCGGAATTGATGATGATGAATGGATCAAAGCTCGTTTGGAACAGTTGAGCCTGATAGATGAGAAAAGATTGGCAGCAGTGTGCCATGGTCAGCTGTACCAGAAGAGAACGGCAAGAGCGTATAATAAAAAGGTGCGCCCCAGGAAGTTTGAAGTAGGGCAGCAGGTATTGAAGAAGATCCTCCCACATCAGGTCGAGGCAAAAGGCAAATTCGCCCCAAATTGGCAAGGGCCTTATATCGTGACCAGAGTCTTGGCCAATGGTGCTTTGTGTTTGATAGATGTCGAAGGTAGATGTGTCGACATGGCTATCAATTCAGATGCAGTCAAGAGATATTATGCGTAATTTCTTTAAATTATGGCAATTTTGGTTTATTTGTTTGTATTTGGCATTTGTTGAATAATGAGATGACGGAGGCAATTCTTTCTTCTATCCAAACACTTTTAACCCTCGCTTCCCCCTTTGAGCCTTAAGCAAATTCTTTCAATACCCCTCTTTTGGAATCACTAATGGGAAAGATACGAAAAAAAAAGAAAAGAAAAGAAAGGAAAAGAAAAGAAAAAGAAAAAGAAAAGGAAAAGAAAATGAAAAGAAAGAAAAGAAAAATCAAGGAATATAAAACCGTGGGAACTACGTTTGACCTGATTCCTCAAAGAGGATACGTAGGTGCCTCACGGCTCGGTCATAGTATGCATCATAGCAAATATAGGATGCATAATGTACATAGTGTGCATAATAGGCACAATGTGCGTAACGCACATAGCTCAACATAAGCATAAAAAATAAATTCCCCAAGCAAGAAAACTGGGGCAGAGGTTATGTTTTAAGTTCCAACAAAGGTTTGATTCCAAAAGTTGTAGCACATCACCCTTCAAATTGTTTTCATTTTTGTAGCCTTTTTTCAATCCCACACCAAAACCAACATCAACATCCAAAAGACCTCCCGATCAATGTTCGAGAGATGCCAAATCCGGCAAATAAGGCCGAGAATAATACACTGATCCCCAGCAAAGAAGAGGATCGTTAAGACTGGGAATGGGTTGATAGTCAAAAGAATCTCCAGAAGAGAGGGTCGTATCTACAACACCCCGGATCCTCGAAAGAAATAAAATGAGAGAGTCTTATCGGTGAAAACCTTCACAGGCACCGAGAGGCGATGTAAGATGAGGAATATGAAATGAGAGAGTCTTATTGGTGAAAACCTTCACAGGCACCATAAGGCGCCGGGAGATGAGAGAAAGAGAGAGTCTCATTAGTGAAAACCCCTTGAAGGGCACTATGAGGCGACAAGACAGATCAGCAAAGCTACCACATTCGGAACGAAATGAACACTCCTTTATCATCCCCAGCAAGTCAAACCATCGGACAAATCAATTGATGCAAATAGACTGGGTCGGGAATCTATGGTGCACGCCATGATCACGGGAACCAGTCGTGTCCTCCAGATAAGTTCTTTTGATTGTCTCCTCCCACAAAATATTGGTTCAGAAAGATTTTCTCCTTTCCATATCTTTTATTTCTTTTCCTAAAAATGTGTCTTGAAAGGATTTTTCAAAGCTTACTACCAGAAACCGAAGGGGAATTCATCCAATACAGGATAATACAAACAGTCTTAAAGGCCGGTCCCAGGCAATGCAGAGATTGTGCCCGGAAATTTTGGAAGAAGTAAGCTCCAAAAGGGAGTGGTTTCGGGAGTTAGAAGCAGACTCCCACATCATGTGTTTAAAGAGAAAGCAGAAAAGGGGATAAATTGAAAACCAATCCCCAGCAGGCTAGAGACCCCCAACAGGCAACTTTGCCCGCTAACCAATTATGGGGACAAAGAGCAAGAAAAGGGGAAGAGAGAAAAATTGCTCGCCAGAAAGGCACCCGCTACCACCACGATTAAAACCGACTAAGTCCTTTTGTCTGTTGAAGGAGAACAAAGAATTGATGACGGCAACAAGATGCAATACATTTAAGTTCTAGGTCACCCACCAGTATAATGCGGGAATACATTTAAGTTCTAGGTCGCCCACCAGTATAATGCGGGAATACTTTTAAGTTCTAGGTCGCCCACCAGTATAATGCGGGAATACATTTAAGTTCTAGGTCGCCCACCAGTATAATGCGGGAATACATTTTAAGTTCTAGGTCGCCCACCAGTATAATGCGGGAATACATTTAAGTTCTAGGTCGCCCACCAGTATAATGCGGGAATACATTTAAGTTCTAGGTCGCCCACCAGTATAATGCGGGAATACATTTAAGTTCTAGGTCGCCCACCAGTATAATGCGTGAATACATTTAAGTTCTAGGTCGCCCACCAGTATAATGCGGGAATACATTTAAGTTCTAGGTCGCCCACCAGTATAATGCGGGAATACATTTAAGTTCTAGGTCGCCCACCAGTATAATGCGGGAATACATTTAAGTTCTAGGTCGCCCACCAGTATAATGCGGGAATACATTTAAGTTCTAGGTCGCCCACCAGTATAATGCAGGAATACATTTAAGTTCTAGGTCGCCCACCAGTATAATGCGGGAATACATTTTAAGTTCTAGGTCGCCCACCAGTATAATGCGGGAATACTTTTAAGTTCTAGGTCGCCCACCAGTATAATGCGGGAATACATTTAAGTTCTAGGTCGCCCACCAGTATAATGCGGGAATACATTTAAGTTCTAGGTCGCCCACCAGTATAATGCGGGAATACATTTAAGTTCTAGGTCGCCCACCAGTATAATGCGGGAATACATTTAAGTTCTAGGTCGCCCACCAGTATAATGCGGGAATACATTTTAAGTTCTAGGTCGCCCACCAATATAATGCGGGAATACTTTTAAGTTCTAGGTCGCCCACCAGTATAATGCGGGAATACTTTTAAGTTCTAGGTCGCCCACCAGTATAATGCGGGAATACTTTTAAGTTCTAGGTCGCCCACCAGTATAATGCGGGAATACTTTTAAGTTCTAGGTCGCCCACCAGTATAATGCGGGAATACTTTTAAGTTCTAGGTCGCCCACCAGTATAATGCGGGAATACTTTTAAGTTCTAGGTCGCCCACCAGTATAATGCGGGAATACTTTTAAGTTCTAGGTCGCCCACCAGTATAATGCGGGAATATTTTTAAGTTCTAGGTCGCCCACCAGTATAATGCGGGAATACTTTTAAGTTCTAGGTCGCCCGCCAGTATAATGCGGGAATACTTTTAAGTTCTAGGTCGCCCACCAGTATAATGCGGGAATACATTTAAGTTCTAGGTATCCCACCAGTATAATGCGGGAATACTCTTTAGCTCTAGATTTTGGAATCAGTCACCCCACCTGAAGACGGAAGGGTACAACAGGGAGCCCCAAACGGGAAACAATAAAATCCCCAGCACCAAGAAGCAGACAACTGCAGAAGCAAGCGCGCAATTCAAAAGGAAAAAGGAACGCGTCTCAAAAGATGTAGTTCGGAAACGTTGTAGCATGCCCAGTATAACAATTCTGATGAAAAGCCATACCACTGAAGAAACCATTGGAAGATCTAAAGAAGAAAGCCGTGTCCCCAGCAAATCAAGCAAAGTGATGAGAACTGACATTCAGAAAAGGTGAAGGACCAGCATCATCTCCAAGTTCACAAAATAAAGGCGTCAGAGGAAAGCGTTAGCCGACAAGAAAGCAAGGCAACAAGAACAAGTTGAAGATGGATGAGATTTCAGGATCCTCAGTTTAGCTTAGCTTCTTGTTTTCCTTTTAGAGCAATGTAATAGGGAGATCGGTTGAGCAGTAGCATCCCACATCAGCATACAACAGCGCACAACAGCAGCAAACACTACAGTCACACGGTAGTCCCAGCTACCAAAATTTCCCGAACTACATTGACCTGATTCCTGTTCAGCCCAGGATATGTAGGAAACCTCTGAAGCAAAGGTTCGGTCAAATCTTTTTCAAAAAATGCTTCACACGGAGTATTCGGACGGGCAAAAATCGCTCGCTTTATCTTTGCGCGAAAACCCTTCGTGTCTTCGTGCAAAGAGGGGCAGCTGTAAGCACGTGATTTTTGCTTCACGGACGATCGCTCCAAAAGAAAATAAAAAATAGTGACAAATGGCTTCGCTGCACAATTTTTCGATCTTTCCGTAACATGTGTTGTTGGTCATTTGTGTGTCTGCCCATTTTGCATCCAGTCACTATCAAACAAAAATACAAAACTATGTGTCGGTAAAAGAAAATTCAAAAAAAAATATATATATGTGTGCATCGTTCGTTCTAGGCTTTTAGTTAACTTACTTAAATATTTTTGTGATAATTGTGTTAAAATGTTACATTGTTGTTTAGTTTTAATTTCGTTGTTTTATTATCTATTATTTTTATTTTTGTTTTAAAAGAAAAAAAATGAAAAAAAAAGAAAGCAAAAGAGTGAAGGATTAAAATCGATTTGGGCCCAGAAATTGAAACAAAAGGGGCCCAAAAACGGCACTCAAACCCAGTCCAAACCAGGCCTGCCCTGACCACCTCCCGAAACGACGCCGCATCATGCGTCTGATCTGGGCCGTTCAAACTCTCGATCCAACGGCTCAGGACCTCTATCAGTAACCCGTTTCAAAACCCGACCCAGGAACCAATTCGATCCAACCCCTCACTTAAACCAAACGACCCCGTTTAACTACCAAACGACCCCGTCTCATTTCTCAGCATCAGATCCAAGCCGTTGAGATCATCTGATCTAACGGCTCAGATCCAATCAGCCTCCCCATATATAAACTCAACCCTTCACCCCACGCCCCCTATCCGAACCCCACCCCTCACTCGTCTCCTTCCCCGAGCTGAAACCCCAAACCCTAGCAAGCCGCCCTAGCTTCCCCTCCACCAAAACCCGGCGGCACGAACGCCGGTGACCACCCCCTTCACACCCCTAAAGCATCCAACCACCCTGAACACGAATCCACTAACCACGAACCTCGAATCACCTCCTATCGTCTCGAATCTGGATTTGAAGATTCGAGACAAAACTCGATCTATGCCAAACCACCCCATCTTCATACCAGACACTCCCCTGACCTTCCTCGTGACCAAACCAAGCGTGGTTTGGTCCGAATCTACCCACAACTCCCTAAAAATCAGATCTGGAAATCCAGACCTTAGAACACATGCACCTGGGGAATCTGGCCGGCCTTGACAAGGGTTTGAGGTCTAATAGACCTTAATCAAGGTGTTCTCATGTGAGAACACCCTGATTAAAGTTTGTTCGGCTTCAAGAGTTCGAAGTTGAGTCAGGTTTGGGTCATTTTGATTTCAAACTCTTTTTGGTAAGTTTTCCTTTCTTTTGTTTTATTTCTAATTAAGTTGTCAGCATATTTCTTTGTGTTTGTTTGTTATTTTTTTATTTTTCATTCGGATTTCTTCCATCTCTGTTAAAGGCCTTTTTATTTGGTCAATTGTCTTCTGTTTGTGTTCTGAATATACCCTGTGATATACGTGCTCATCAATTAGATTAGTCGTCAAACGAGTTTAATTCATATAAGTTCCCAGTGTTTGAACAAATTTGTCTGAAGTCATTCGGGACTCTATACGTGTTGTTTATATGAACGATTGATTGTTATGTGTTACGATTAATATAGTCGAGTCGATATATGTCGTCAATTAGTTTCAATCGTTAATGGTAACAACTTGATTCGTATTGCTTATTTCTGCTGTGATCGTATTTGAGTCCCATTAGAAACTGAATTGTATTGCCTATTGATTTTGTTCAAATCGAATTAAAGAACATCTAGGGGAAAGGTTATGATGGCAGATTCAGACTTTGATTTTAAAACACGATGCCATTTGGTTTAGACCGTGGGCAGCATGTGTATGGTTAGCTTTAAGGAATTAAAATAATTGGACAACATGTGCTGTCAGATTATATTCCTACTGCCCATACTTTGGTTAAATAAACAAGTGATCAGCACACTTTAACGACCAAAAAGAGAGAGGGGCTGTCAGGGATTTCATGGGAGCTTGGTTATTTAAAACAAGTGAGTGGAAAAACAACAGAGGGGGGGGGCAATTTTGAGTTGTAAAACAGACTGTAAAGTGTTAAGGTTAGGCTATAAAAGAGGAGACCTTCCATTAGAAAAGGGGTTCATTTTTGGAGTCTTGAGAGATTCTGTGAGTAAGAAAACTGAAAAGGAAAAACAGAAATAAATTTCAGAACATTGTGGATGAGTATTGTCTAGAAGAAACTGTGTAAGAGTCCAGTTGGATCAGGTTGTCTTTGTGGTTTTGCTTTTCTGTCGTTTGCCAAGCTTTCTTGTGGTCATTGGATTTCTGTTGCTGTTACATTCAACATTCTGGGCTGTTATTTCCTACTCTGTTTTTCTGGGATTGTTTATTTGTTGCTCGACTCCTTGCTGAGCTTCATCATTGTTGGCTGGTCGTTGTTGCTGTGTTGTTGCTGTGAATCTGCTGCGCTGTTGTTTGCTGTGTACTATTCAGCTGATCCTTTTCCTTCTTCTTTTGTTCCTCTATACCAGGTACACAACTAATACTGTCCATGTAATTTGAAAGTCGAGCATGAATACAAAAGGGAAGATTTGAAGACATCTATGTCCACATGTAGTTGCTATATAGATGATTATGTAGTGCGTAATGGTTTACAATCTTGTTTGGGTATTGGAGTTGGTCCTTTCATATAGTGAATACAAAAAAAATGTAGTATGGTTTGATATCATATGTTGGTTAGGTTAACAGACAAAGGGATTGGCAGTATACTAGGCTATGTCTTGAAAATTAGTTGTGTTTTGTAATTAGCGTTCTCTTTTAATGCATGTCAAAGAATAAAACTATCCGCCTTAGTTAATTTTCATTCTCTTTTGATAAACTGCCTCGTTATAATTATCAAGCCACACCCTTATAACAATTAGCACAAGTCCGCGCCCCTCAACCTTATGAAGGTCGAGCCCAGGTCAAAACAGACCAAACAGGCCCGCCTCGGATGAACAGTGGCCCAGGTCTGGCCCATCCCGCATGAGCTGGATTTGGGCCCATAATGTTCGATCAGCTGTCCGTATGCATGGTCATGTTTCCTTATTCTGTAAAAGCATTTTGGATCCTGCTGTAAATAATCTGCAAGCATGTAAATAATTAAGAGATTTTCTTTTATTTTAGAGACGAACTTAATAGGAAATATAGTCATTATAGGTTTATCCTTTAAAATAAGAATGAGATGAGCCTCGCCGCATAAAAAACACAAATTGCGGGGCCCTCAGTAAATACTTGTTTTAAATTATTTAGAATTCAGGAGGGCCGCTTAGTGAATTTCGTGGCCTTCCCAAAAATAATAACGCGATAGTCTCTTTAGGCGCGCGTTTAATAATTTACTTTCTTAAACTCGGGTGTGCATTTCATGCGACCCAAATCCAAATCTCAAAACATCAAATAAAATGCGTTCCGGATTGTGGGTGCATTTCATGTGACGCAGTCCAAAGACGTGTTTTAAGCGATGTTCACATTCTTGTAAATACAATAATAATAAAGCGGTTAAAAGTTAAAATTGGCATATTGGTTCATAATTGTATTTTAAAATCAGATAAATAAGCCGAATATAACAGTTGAGCGACCGTGCTAGAACCACGGAGCTCGGGAATGCCTAACACCTTCTCCCGGGTTAACATAATTCCTTATCTAGATTTCTGGTACGCAGACTGTAATATAGAGTCATTCATTTCCTCGATTCGGGATTAAAATTGGTGACTTGGGACACCCTAAATCTCCCAAGTGGCGACTCTGAAATAATTAAACCAATCCCGTTTCGATTGTCCTTTAATTGGAAAAACTCCCCCTGCGCCCTCGGGTGCGGAAAAAGGAGGTGTGACAGCGCCTTGGTCAGGACCCTTGGCCTTGACGATGACCCCTTCTCAGAATAGAGGATACTCCCAAAAATACTTTAATAATAAAGGACTCGTTTGGCCATAGATTTTGCCAAAATTTATTTGGGTTTTTTTGGCAAATACATGCTTGTTCATAAATTTTATCCATATTTTGGCAAATTCCCAAAACCTAGAGCTGGTTTTGGCCCAAAATATACTATTACATTTTTTTTAAGATTGCCCCAAACTTTTATATTTTATAAAAGAGGCCACTATTTATTATTTTGTAACAATGTTGCTTCGTCTTCTCAGTCATCTGATAGTGTATTATGTAGTTCATTATAAAAATGATAATTTTATACCAAATTTATTTATGTTCAGGACTATGGTTTGCGAAAATATAATGAATGTTATTGATGAATGTACTGTTGGATATTTGTGATAGTTTTTAGAACTTGTGGGTATAAGTCATGTTTCATGTTTTTACAAAAAAAAAAAAAGTGAAATATGTTTTGATATATGATGTCCAAACACATTTTCATCTTCAAATCAAACTTCACCCAAATCCGATTTTTCAAAACAAATTTTGGAATCTATGGCCAAACGCTAGCAAAATTTTCTGTGTGACCTCGCTAGGGTCTAAATCAACTTCTCAACTTGCTTGACCATTCAAGTCTAAATCTTTTCTGGAACAACCTATCCATACTCATACCGATATTTTTAAATGTATAGCATGGCATAAGCATGAAATAAATATTCAAAAGTATATCTAAAGATTCTTTTTTCTTCATGAACTTTCAACATGAAAACGACATATAAAGATAACACAAAAATCTAAAAATTTATGCATATATATCAAAAGTAGATATGTGGAAACCAAAAGAAAAAGATGAAGTTATTATCAAAAAAAGAAGAAGGTGGTAATGGCACAAAAAGAAATAAAGGACCAGGCCAACTCAGCCATTCTTCCCCTTTTTCTATGTATATTATAATGATCTAAAGTTGGGAACTTTAGTTTCTCTGTATATAACATGTACCATGTGGATGTTATTTTGTTCACTTATTCGAAGTTGGAGTTGGGCTCTATCATTATTGGCATGCTTAGCTCTTTTGAATTCCAAAAACTTTTGAATAGCAACATTCAAAAGTGTCCATCTAAATCATCATATCATATTATACTATTAGGAAGTTCCAAATGTCAAAGTTTGAATTACCAAAATGTTCATAAAAATTGAAGGACTATTTTACCCATTAATTATATAAACACTACTTCACTAATATTCTTGTACTAAAAAGTAAACTTACCTTCCAATAAATAATAAATTTGTACTACTTAATTCAGCCTATTCTACTCTTAAGTATTGCTTTCATCTTTCGATACTTTATTGCAAATATACATACTATCTCAATCTTTAGAATGTCCATTCAATGTTTGCTCTGAGCTTCCCACAATTATTAAAGATTCATGTATTTCAGCCTTCTCTCCCTCTTTCATTCACTTTATAAAATTGGACAATGAAATCAATTAAGCAATTCTTCTTACTGTCAGACCATTTGTCAATTGGAAAAATTCTTTTTCTCATTGAAAATTTGTTCTTCTCATTTGTCATATCCGTTAACTATCTACAACACATAACACCAATCTATAAGTATCAAATGAGGTAAAGTTTTTTCTTTTCCTGGTAATTTTATGAGTCTCGCGCAAATTTTAAAATTGTTCTTATTTTTATATAATATTTCCATAGTTTTTATCATGAAAATGAATATCTTTTGTTATAAAAAGTTTGGCTACTATACTATCCTTATTGATTTCCAGTGAGAAATAATGTTTTCCTCTTGCTGTAACAATGAATTTTTGATTCAAGTGTTAGACTAATTATCACGCCCATTAATAGACTTCAATTCTTTACATCCTCTTTGTGAGCACGTGATTTTTGCCCTATATGAGAATTACTCCCAAAAATTCAAAATAAAACAATTTTCCTTTGTGTGCAATTTTTGAATTTTCGTGGTATTTTTGATAATTATTTGTATTTTTTGCCTGTGCATGTTAATGTGTTAAATTAATAAAAAATATAAAAATATGTCGCATTTGCATTTGATATTTATTTAAGTTTTTAAAACGAAAAAAAAAAATCATAAAAAATAATGTACGTTGCATTTTAGCATTTAACGTCCAAATTGTGTGATTTTATCGTTAATTGCTACTTAAATGTGCGATAATTGTTATTAGGAGTTACTTAGTATTTTGAGATAATTTTGGGTTTTATAATTTAATCTTAGCATTTTTAGCTTTATTAATTAGGAAATTGAATAAATAGAAAAGAATAAAAAATAGAAGAAAACCGGATTGAGCCTTTTCTTCAAATTTAAACCACAAGCCCAAAAGAAACAAACCCATACCGGGTCAACCCGACCCGGTCCGCCCCATAACCCCAAAGATCCAACTCCCCCTCTTCATTTTTCATTTTTTCATTTTCCCAAAACAAAAAAAAAAACCCCCAAACCCTAAAAAAAAACCATCTACCCGCCCCCCTCTATCTTCTTCTCCGTCGTCCCAAACGACCCCAACACGAGCAACAACCATGGCTGCCTCCTCATCCTCATGCATACACACACACACACACACACAACAACACATACACAATACAGCCACCCTCGTCGTCGACCATAACGCAGCGTTGCTGCTGCTGCTTCGTCCAGCTTCGTCCAAACCAAACGACCCCTCGCCGCGAAGCTCAAGCTATGAACGACCAAACGACCCCTGACCTCTCTAACACAACCAGCTTCGTCGAGCTCCAACAGCCATCCCTGCTGCTTCATCTTCTGCTTCGTCTTCGCCTCATCGCCATGGCTGCCACTGCTTGCTCGACGACCATGGCTGCCACTACTTCGAGCTCCAGCCACATCGCCTCAAACAGCCCATAATTTTCACAGTTGTCCTTCGCCTCCAACCACGAACGACCACAACTCGATCGTCACGTCCAAATGAGCATCGTCGCCTCCATCACCCGTCCAGTTGAGCAGCGTGGCTGTTGCTGCTTCGTTCTTCTTCTTGTCAAAACAAACGAACCAGCGCCGCCACTGCTGCGTTCCTACTCGTCGAGTTATTTTCCGGGCAGATTCGAGTTATTTTGGTTTCAAAGTTTCCGGGCAGATTTGTTTCCGTTCGAGTTCGTCGTTGTTCCGATCCGGTTAGTTGGTTTAAGTTTCATTTCTGTCCGTATTTTGTTTGATATTCTCGGATCTGAAATCAGTATATTTTTGATTCTTTTCTTGTTCGTTTGTTTGTCATTTCTTGATTATTTCTTCAGTTTGTTTTTATTCATTTTTCTTGTTTAGTTTTAAATACAGAAGTGTGTTAGTTTAATCACTTGAATCCTTCATCTTGGTTGTAATGTTGTTAGATTTAATTTGAAGTTCAATTGATTATTGGGTCTAGTGATTTGAATCTACTTATTTGTTGTGTTTCAATTTGTTACTGTTATTGCATCTGAAAGTATGTTTGTTGTTAAAAATGTTGTTCAATTTGTTACTGTTATAGAATCCTTAATCTTTGTTTTGATGATATTTGACATAATCTGAGTTTCTAGCTTAAATTTGTTGATGAAATTTGATTAGGAATTGGTTATAGCTGTCGTAATCGGTTAATTGATTAGGATTTGGATATAGCTGATGGGGGTGTTATGGTAATTTCAAATTATTTCAGGGGTAAAATGGGAAACGAGCCTTAATTTTGAGTGCTCCGTCCACTAGGCATTAATAATATTACAATAGTACATGGTGGGGGGCAAGACATGGGGTAGTAGGGGGTTAATACATTGTTTAATATAGTGGGGGACAAGACATAATGGAGTGAGAATAATGTATTTGTTTAATATAGTGGGGGACAAAACATGTAGGCATGGGGAACAAGGGAATTAAATAAGAAAAACATTAAGTAGTGGGGGCAAGACATGCAATTATGGGAATATTTCGGGTTAGTGGTTCAAGACAAGAGTCTTGGTTATAAATAGAGTCATTTTTTACACAGTGTAGGAGGATGATAGAAAAAAAAGTGGAGAGAGTTGACTGAATTTTGAGAAATCAGAATTTGAGAGCAAAAAGAGAAAAACAAGCTGAACTTTTACTTGAATAATTTCAGGCTGCTTTTCCTTGAGTGTTATTCAAAAATCAGTAAACTACTGCGTCTTGTATCCGTCTCTCTTCTGCTTTGACTGCGATTGCATTCTGGTACTGCTGGTTTTCAATTTGTTACTGGGTTATTCTACTGGTCGTTACTGGTTTTGTTGTTGCTGAACCTGTTGTTGCTATGTATTTACACTACTGCTGTTTCTACTGATCTTCCTCTTCTTTTACTTCCAATACCAGGTACATGGCCGTAACCTTATAGATATTGTAAGCTGAAATGTGAAAACATGAATACATATGAAGAATGGAACTTTGAAGTTTTAATTTAGCTTTTTTTTTTCTTTGTCTCTTTTACTGATTGTGTTTATGTTATCTCATGTATTATTATTCTGTAAATTTTGGTTGCTTTGCATAACTAGGCATCTTGTAGTGATGTATTAAATAATACTCTGTTTTAGTTTGGTTATTAGGTAGTTTATGTTTAAGCATGCTCATTACTGTCAAACTGTTTAACAATTGGAGTAAGAGGAAAATAACATAAGTTGGTCTTTAGTGATTCGGTTCGGTAAAACTGGTTAGTTCACTAGCTTGAAGGTTTTAATATTGTCAACAGTAGGTTAATCGTGAACATGTAGCTAAATTTAGTTAAAGCATAATTTCGTGAATTAGGCATTATGGCATGATTTGAGTTCAAACAAGATGAGTTAACGTTTGAATTTAATAAACTTTCGAATATGCATTAGTAATTCAGATTGATTCTAGTTTCAAATAGTCGTAAATAATTAATTCCAACGGTTCAAGTCATCTAACAATGCGAGTTTAATCTAGTTATAGGATAATTAGTTTCTTTTGAACATATAATTTGTCGATTCCGTAGTTTATTTATAATTTCAATTTTAGTAATATTCCTTTCCGTTAACATTTGTCTTAATCTAGCATTTAATATGTTACGCCCTTTTTTTAAGCATGTAACTAATTAGGATTTTTTCTCTTTTATTTTAAAAACGAATTTAATAGAAATGTAGTCACTTTAGGATATCCTTAAAAATAAATGAGGCGAGCCTCGCCAAACAAAGACGCACAAACTGCTGGGCCCTCAATAGATGTTAATAATTACTTAGATTTTGGGAGTGGCCATTTAGTGAACTTCACGGCTTTCTCCAAAGATAATAACGCGTTAGACTCTTTAGACGCGATTTTGATTAAATTACATGCTTAAATTCGGGTGCGCATTTGTGTGACCCAAATCCAAATCTCAACGGAGTCGGAACGTATTAACAACCACGGGTGCATTGATTGTGACGTGGTTCGAGATGCATTTTCACGACGTTGCAATTCTATAAAAAAAATAATAAAAGCGGTTTAAACTTAATAAAAGCACACAAGTCATAACATGTATAAAAATCAGATATTTAGCCATTACAACAATTTAAGCGACCATGCTAGAACCACGGGATTCGGGGGTGCCTAACACCTTCCCTCGGGTCAACAGAATTCCTTACATAGAATTTCTGGTTCGCAGACTTCATTTGGAAAGTCGAATATTTTCCTCGAATTGGGATTCAAGATAAACCGGTGACTTGGGACACCAAAAGCCAAACCTTTCCTAAGTGGCGACTCTGAATTAAATAAATAATCCTATTTCGAATATTGTCACTTAAATTGGAAAAACTCCCTCACGCATTTATCCTTCGGGGTAGGCGCGCAAAAAGGAGGTGTGACAGCTCTGGCGACTCTGCTAGGGAAACAAACCCAGAACTTCGGTTCAGGGTTCAAGAATTCGAGCTTAGAATAACTGTTATAGTTGGCTTGTTTTATCTGATTTTTACATGTGGAGCCTAATGTGCTAAATGTCGCTTTTACCGCTTTGATATTGTTTGGACTTTATATAAATTGCTACGAAACCCTCCTCTCTCTGAGTCTTCTAAATCATCTGGGAAGTGTGCACTTCGTGTGACTTCTTTTCTGTTAGAGTCTTATCCCAATTTTAGAACGAGGTTCGGACAAGTTGCAAAGCCGGTGAAGCTTCTGTATTCCCGGTACTTTGCCCCCCCCCCCGGCTCGAGCTGTCCGCTCGGGTAAGCCAGGTCTAGAACAATAAACCCAGGTTTTTAAACCTAGTATAACAAGCCTCATGCCGGATCCCTAGTAGGAACGTTTGTTTGCATCATGTGCATTTGACCTTGGAGACTCAACACAGGGGTTGGGTCTGTCTAGGACAGGTGTACCCAAATGAAAAAGACCATCCTGATGCATCTTACGTGCTACTTGCGCATCTGTTTGTTTCGGCTTGCATGTTGACCGGCTTCTAGAACAGAGGAAGAAAATAAATTAAAAAAAAATCAAAAAAAAATTAAATAAAAAATAATAATATAGGAGTGAGAGGTAGGTATTTAGAAAATTCCGAAATCTCCAAATGAGCCAAAGTTTTCAACTGCCATGTTCTGTCAAAACAGGCGAACTACGCTAGTTTGATTCTCACCGGATGTGGGATACGTAGGCAACCCCCATCGGGTCCAACTTCATTTTTGTAAAAATAGCCCAAAAAGAATAAAATTTTTTGTTTTGATTTGTAAATAAGAAGGTGGTGTCATTCTTGTCTAAAATAGTTGAATGTCCACAAAAGGGCGCCGGAAGGCCGTTTTTGCAAGAACAACCACTTTTAGTAGTTTTCTTTTAGGTTTTGGCCGTTTAGCAAACACAACCTTAAAATCTTCTTCCCCGAAGTGCTGAAAGGCCGTATTTGCAAAGCCGGATTTTTATGAAATTTTTTTTAAAAATAAATAGTGATAACCTTTTCTTGAGTCAAAATGAGTCATAACCTTTTAAATTAAATCACCCTAATAAATGTGCAGGATGAGCACAGATGAAAACGAACCCTTCGCAGCTCTTGAAGAGATCCCCTTACAGCTCCACATGTGGTGGAATGACCTAGGAAAAGGTAGCCGAGGAACTGTGATAAAAGTTTTGGGTAGTCTTGTCGGACTTTTTAACATCAAGCCAAGATTGGACGTGATTGAAGCCTTGATACCTTTTTGGGATCCGACTCGCAATGTGTTTCGCTTTTCTGATTTTGAGCTCACACCCACGCTAGAGGAAATTGCGGGTTACGCCAGCCTTAGCGAAAACCTTAGAAGTCGGTACCCGGTGTCACCGAGACCAGTAACTCCTCACAAGTGTCTGGATATGTTGAGTATTAGCCGGGACATTCAAGATGGGAATTTATCTAAAGGGTTCTACACTTTCCAGTTCCTGTACCAACGCTATGGCAATCCCCAAGGTTTCGAAGCACCGAATACTAGTCTAACCCATGCCGGAAATAAAGATAAATGGGAAGCAAGGCGGGGTTTGGTTTTTATAGTAGCATTCTTGGGTGTTGTAATATGTCCGCGAAAAGATGGCAACATAGAATTGGGCCTCGTGGGAATGGTGGATGTCGCAATCAAGAAAGCTAATGGCACATTAGTTCCCCTGATCTTATCTGAGATTTACCACGCTTTGACCATCTGTCGAGAAGGGGGAAAATTCTTCCAAGGCTGCAACTTACTACTACAACTGTGGATACTGGAACATCTCTGCCACCGTGTCAGGTATATGAACTACGACATGACCGGTTTGGATTACATCGAACAATTTGAAAGCCGAGTGGTGGGAGTTGAATTTCCAGAGGGTACTGAAGCTTGGCTTGCCCGTTTGAGTTCTTTAACGTCGGATAAAATTGAGTGGACGTTTGGATGGCTCCCTGCCACCGAAGTCATATACATGTCAGCTAAAGTATGCTACTTTCTCCTAATGGGCATCCGGAGCATTCAACCATATGCTCCTCACAGGGTTTTGCGCCAACTAGGAAGATTTCAAACCATCCCCCATGACGAAGATTTGAGTGTACATGTCATCGAATTGGGCCCAAAGGCTGTATTTCCAGAAGGAAGAGTTCGCCAAGTTTTGAATGAGGGCAGATTTCTCGAACCCAAGACTGTGGTGCGGGATCTAGCTAGAGGTGAGGTGGACCCCAATTATATGGTTTGGTTTGGCAAAAGATTTCAAATTCCTCGAGAGTCCGAGAGACCTGCTAAGAGACCTCATGTCCAGCAATTCACTAACGACTCGCAGGAGCAGTGGGGCTGGTTGGCAAAAGAAGAAAGCTATAGGGTTAAGATAAGTAAATTAGAGGGACAAATCAGGAACCTCAAATTCGGCCACAGTATCCAAGCTGCCGCGGATGAAGGGGAAAAGAAAAAGCTAACTCAGGAAAACGAAGCTCTCAAGGCTCAAATCCATAAAATGCGAATGGCTGCTAGAAACCCGAAAAGAAGCCGGGCAGATGAAAGGCTTATAAGCAGTCTGAGAAGGAAAGTACTTGAGTGTCAAGATGACCTAGAAAAATCCGAGTTTAGTCTAGCAAAAGTACGAGCACAATTGGCAGAGAATGCAGAAAGGCAGATAGAGTTTGCGCGACAAATGAAAAGCAAATATGAGGGGACAATTGCCAACTTAAAGAGAAATCTAATCACCCTTGAAAATGAGGCGGACAAACAGGCCAGGAATTTTAAAGCCGATAGGGAACATTGTTATGCTTTGATGGCCCAAATGGACGAAGATATGCAACAATTACGGAATCAAAATCATCATGACACTCAAGTGTTGGAAGCCCGGAGTCAGCAAATCGGGCGTTTACTTCAGGAAAAGGGTATTGTCCGAGAGAGTGTTAGAGCCATTGCCGACTACATCGTCATGAAATGTCACGCATGTGAGGATATGACTCAGACCACTTTCTTCGCTGCTGTAATGACATTTGTCAGCCAGATAATGAATGATTTGAAGTGGCTTCAAGGGGATCTTGCACGTAGGCCCGTGAGACCGAATGATGTCCCACGGGCCCCAGGAGTCGAAGCATTGATGTATTCATAATTTTTCACTTATTGAGTCTGTATTTTGGAAATTATTTTAGTCTGTTGGTAGTTTTAAAATTCCCAGAAAATGAGTAATTTGAAGTCTTTTGTAATAGAGAGTTTAGGAGTTTTTATTAATGAAAATTTGAAAATTCCCAAAAAAAAATTGTTTATTTATTTTTCGCACTTGTTTTTCTTGAACTACGTAATGATCAGATTCACGCGGCGTCGTGATACGTAGGCAATCCTCATCGGATCCGGTCACGTTTTTGTAAATAGTTCCAAATAAGAGAGGGATGTGAAAAAGAGAGCCAAAGAAAAACCAAAAAAAAAGTGGAAAGAAAAAGAAAATTGGGAAAAATAAGCAGAGCCGGGATGAAACATGCAGCCGTTGCGAAACATGTAGAAACACATTTAACTGTATAGGTGCATCACACCCCAACGTGCGATTTCCTATGTGTTAATTGTTTCAAACTAACTAGTTTGTTTGTCCAATTCAGAGGTTCTATAGTAAGGTGGTTGGTTTTGTGGTAGTCTGGCTTCACATTCATACTTCACAAGGTCAAAAGGAAGCGTTGAAATATCTTCGGAAATTCCTCTGCCAACAGTTCCTATTCCAGAGGATAGTTCGATCTCGGCCATCACAACTTCTGAGTCAGTAACGATTGAGGAAAATAGAATTCTGCGTCTCCGTATGATGGAAATGTGGGACGCCTGGGCCAACGGAAAAGAACCGCCAAGTGCGATCCCTGGATTCCCTGAGCTTTTCCCCAGGGCAAGTGGGACCTCCAACATCCCCATAAGTTATCCAAATACCCCACTGGGATACCCTACCATTTCAGCCCACTTTGCTGGAACACCTTCTGAGTCTCGTCCCCAGGTGTTATCTTCAAGTGCGGCTTCAAACATATTCACCGCACCACCTTGTTCAGCTACGGCACAACATGTTTTACCCAGGCCTAACTTTGATTCATCTTCCTTCACATTTCAAGCACCATCTTTCCAAGCGGAACCTCCTCAGTTTCCTACTTATACTTACCCTCAACCACCCCAATTTGAGTTCGCTGCAGGGCAACCAAAGACCACCAAAACTTCCGAGCAAGAAGAGATCGTGAGGAAGATGAGGAGTATGGAACAGAGTCTCAAAAGCATAAAAGGCTTGAGCGGACAGAAAAATGTATTCTATGCCGATTTATGCATGTTCCCTCATATGCACCTACCATTGGGATTCAAAACCCCAAAATTTGAGAAGTACGATGGGCATGGTGATCCTATTGCTCATATCCAGAGATATTGCAATCAACTGCGAGGAGCCGGTGGAAAGGAAGAACTACTCATGGCCTATTTCGGAGAAAGTCTGGTTGGCATCGCATCTGAGTGGTACATGGATTAGGATATATCCCGCTGGCACATCGGGGATGATCTTGCTAGAGATTTCGTCAGTCAGTTCCAGTACAACATTGATATTGCTCCAGATAGGAACTCATTGACAAACTTGAAAAAGAAATCCTCAGAAAGCTTCCGAGAGTACGTAGTTAAATGGCGTGAGCAGGCATCTAGGGTGAAGCCTCCGATGGATGAAGTTGAAATGGTCACAGTTTTCTTTCAAGCTCAGGAAGCTGACTACTTCTAGAATATGATGTCCGCAATGGGTAAACCGTTCACTGAAGCTATCAAGATTGGCGAAATGGTTGAAAATGGGCTAAAAACGGGTCGAATTCTAAGCCAATCTGCTATCAGAGCTACCTCCCAAGCCATTCAGGGTGGGTCTGGAGGAATAGCAAAGGGAAAGAAAAGGGAAGAAACATTCATGGCAGCGTCGGGTACAAGGAGAAACTATACTCCCAGATCCCTTTTCTCAGAGAGGACCCCGCAACACTATTACCCTCACCAAGATTTGGCCTATACTCCTCAGCCATACTCGATCATGAATACTAAGCCTTATGTCCAGCCACAACAACAAGCCAACAGAAATCAAGCTCCATTTCCTAGAAACCAACCTCCTTACCAAACCCACTACAGCCCCCGTCCTCCACAAAATAATTTCCACCCTCATGAACCACCCAAGAGACCAAATTTCACACCAATTGGCGAAACCTACTCCAGCTTGTTACCGAAGCTTGTCAAATGGGTCTGCTATAGCCTGTTCCTCAAACCAGGCAAAACCCAGCATCACCCGCTTACAGAGCCGGTACCCGATGCGCCTATCACTCAGGGGCAGAAGGGCATGACACGGATGATTGCTGGACTCTGAAGAGAGCCGTGGAGAACTTGATAGAACAAAGGAAGATAGTGTTGAGGGATGAAGAGGTTCCTAATGTGACCAATAACCCACTTCCAGCCCACAACAACGGGCCGGTAATTGGAATGATTTGTGAGGATGAGGAATTTGACCCAGCATTGAAGGCCATCATTGCCATTGCTGACAAAGAAAAGAAACCAAAAGTTGCCTCGAAGCAAGATAAAGGGGAGAAAAAGAAAGAAACTACCCCTCCAAAGTCAGAGAAGAACATGGAAGTTGAGACCGGGGAAACGCCTCTCAAAGATGTTGTTCTCTACGTCCCTCAAGGCCGTAAAGAAAAGCAGATGACATTGAGTCCTCCCAAGAGATTCGAGCTGAACAAAACAACCCAGATGTATGTGCCCAAGGGGGTTTATGTGATGCGGGGGCCAATTAAACCATCAAGGTTGAATGAGCCCGTGGTTATTGGACGCGTGCTATAGAAGCCCATGAAAGATCCTACTACTGTGCCCTGGAACTACAACAAAATGGTGGTGACCTATAAAGGCGAAGAAATCCTAGGAAAAGTTCAAGAAAATAACCCTGTTGAAAAGTATTCCAATTTGGAAGAGGTAAACAACGCTACTAGAAAGCGCTTCCCACTTAAGAAGCCTGTGAGTGCCGAAGAAGCGGAGGTTTTCTTCCAAAACATGAAAATGGCAGATTATGAGGTGATTGACCAGCTTCAAAAATTTTCCAAACAAGTCTCCCTATTGGCTTTGTTGATGAATTCCGCCGAACATCAGAAGGTATTGATCAAGACCCTTAACAAAGCATATGTGCCTGTTGACATTTCTGTAGAGCAGTTGGAGAGAATGGCGGAAAGATTTTTCGCAATCAACCAGATCACTTTCAGCAAAACTGATTTACCCTCAGAAGGGGCCACACATAACAAAGCCTTGCACCTAACAGTCAAATGCGAAGGGCACTACGCGAAAAGGGTGATGTTGGACGGAGGCTCTGGAGTAGACATTTTCCCACTTTCAACTCTATAGCGCATGGAAATTGGGACCGAAATAATCCGACCCAACAATGTCTGTGTACGTGCCTTCGATGAATCAAAAGGGACACAATTGGAGAGATCGATCTAATTCTGACCATCGGCCCAGTAGACTTTGAAGTAACCTTCCAAGTTCTTGACATGGACACATCCTACAACTTTCTTTTGGGGAGGCCATGGATTCATACAGCAGGGGCTGTACCCTCCACTCTTCATCAGATGGTGAAGTTCGAGCATAAGGACCAAGAGATCGTGGTCTACGGAGAAGATGAGCAATCAATTTATCGGGACCCATCAGTCCCATGTCTTGAAGAAAGAGAGGAGAGTGAGCACATAGTTTATCAGGCTTTTGAAATTGTGGTTGCAGACCAGTACAAAGAAGGAAACCCTTGCCCCCAACCCTTCCTTTCTAATGCATCAATCATGGTGGCCAAAGAAATGATCCGACATGGCTTCAAACTGGGGAAGGGACTTGGGAAATCATTGCAAGGGATAGTTGAACTTATCACCCTGCCCACCAGTGAAAAGTTCTTCGGGGTAGGCTTCCGACCCACTCCAGCTGATATAAGATGGGCAGATGATAGAAAGAATGATGGTTGGGTCTTGCCTCAGCCGGTTCCGCATCTGTACAGAACATTTGTCAAGCCAAAATACCAGAAGAAAGAAGAAGATGAGGCCTTTACTGCCGAAGAGATTGAGGAGATCCGTGGGGCAATGAGGAAGATACTATATGAAACCCACATGGTCCAGCCAGGGGAAGGCTCAAGCACCGCTGAGGTGCTGTATATGGGTCCCAATGCCAAGCTACAGAATTGGAAGGCTACGTCATTCCCAATCAGGCGGGAGTCCTGGTAGACCTGTCCTGCCACTTTTTCTGCATCGCGAGTTATGTCAGGGTGTAACTCGGATATTTTTCTTTAGTTTCTTGTCTTTTAAATTACCAATGTGAACCCTGTTATCCCCAAAATTCAATGAAATGAAATTAATATTTCATCGTTCATCTCTCTTCATTCTTTCTAATTTTGTTACTTTTTCTTATTTATTCTTTCAGTTCTAATAATGCGGCTTTAAATAACATGACATGCTTGCGGACTTCATGCCCAGATCCAAACACGCTGTCTAACTGCGAAATAATGAACCAAGAACCGGAATATGATGAGGAAGAGGCTTTTAAGGAAATAAATCGAGAATTGGAACAATTTGAGAATAAACCTAAGCCAAACTTAAATGAAACCGAGCCAGTTAATTTGGGTAGCTCTAAAGAAGTCAAAGAAACCAAGATAAGCATTCATACAGATGAAAGAACCAGGGATGCATTGATCCAACTTTTGTTTGAATTCAAAGATGTGTTTGCTTGGTCATACGATGACATGCCAGGATTAAGTGTCGATCTAGTGGTCCATAAATTACCAACCTACCCCGATTATCCCCCTATCCAGCAAAAACAGAGGAAGTTCAAAGTTGATATCAGTGACAAGATTAAAGAAGAGGGCACAAAACAATTAAAGGCGGGGGTGATTCGAGTGGTCCGATACACCACATGGCTGGCTAATATAGTTCCTGTGCCAAAGAAAGATGGGAAAATCCGGGTGTGCGTTGACTACCGAGATCTTAACAAAGCAAGCCCCAAGGACAATTTCGCTTTGCCAAACATCCACATCATTGTTGATAACTACGCCAAACATGAAATACAGTCTTTTGTGGATTGTTACGTAGGATACCACCAGGTGTTGATGGATGAAGAAGATGCAGAAAAGATCTCTTTTACCACACCATGGGGCACTTACTGTTATAGAGTCATGCCATTTGGTCTGAAGAATGCTGGGGCAACCTACATGAGGGCCATGACCGCCATTTTTCATGATACGATGCACCAAGAGATAGAGGTGTATGTGGACAATGTAATCATCAAATCCAAAACCCAGGACGACCACGTTTGGGACTTGAGAAAATTCTTTGAGCGGTTGCGCAAATATGATTTGAAACTGAACCCAGCCAAATGTGCATTTGGAGTACCATCCGGCAAACTCTTAGGATTCATAGTCAGTCGGAGGGGCATCGAGTTAGATCCAACAAAGATAAAGTCTATTCGGGATTTGCCTCCTCCAAGAACCAAGAAAGATGTTATGAGTTTTTTTGGAAGATTGAATTACATCAGTCATTTCATCGCTCAGTTGACCTCCACGCGCAAACCCATATTTAAGTTGTTAAAGAAAGATGCGGCAATCAAATGGACAGTTGAATGTCAAGAAGCTTTTGATAAAATTAAGGAATATCTGTCGAATCCGCCAGTCTTGGTCCCACATGAGCCAGGGAGGCCTCTATTCTTGTACCTGACCGTCTTGGAAAATTCTTTTGGTTGTGTCCTCGGGCAACATGACGTGACCGGAAAGAAGGAGCAGGCCATTTACTATCTGAGCAAGAAGTTTACTAGTTATGAAGCCAAGTACACTTTATTGGAAAGAACTTGTTGTGCTTTGACATGGGTCGCTCAGAAACTGAGGCATTATTTGCAAGCTTACACCACCTACCTCATAACCAGGTTGGATCCTTTAAAGTACATATTTCAGAAACCAATGCCCACTAGGAGATTAGCAAAGTGGCAGATCTTGTTCACGGAGTTTGACATAGTCTATGTCACTCGCACGGTAATGAAAGCCCAGGCATTAGCGGATCATTTGGCTGAGAACCCGATTGATGATGAGTACCAACCTTTGAGAACTTACTTCCCGGATGAAGAAGTAAATTCAGTTGAGGCAATATCTGAAGACACTCTTGCTTGGAAAATGTTCTTTGATGGGGCGGTAAACGCAAAAGGTGTTGGAATTGGGGCAATTTTGATCTCACCCACTGGTCAGCACTATCCAGCCACAGCTCGGCTTCAGTTCTTCTGTACAAACAACACCGCCGAATATGAAGCTTGCATTATGGGTATAAACATGGCAATCGACCAAAATGTCGAAGAGTTGTTGATTATGGGAGACTCAGATCTGATTATCCGGCAAGCCCAAGGAGAATGGGAAACCCGAGATTTTAAGCTTATCCCTTACAAGAAGCATGTGGAAAACCTCAGCAAGCGATTCAAGTCAATAGAGTTCAGGTACATTCCTCGTTGTCACAACGAATTAGCCGACGCATTTGCTACTTTGGCCTCAATGCTGCCATATCTAGGCAATGCTCACGTAGATCCATTGGAAATTCAAATTCGGGAAAGGCATGGTTATTTTAATACAATTGAAGAAGCACCAAATACCCAGCCATGGTACCATGACATTAAGAGGTTTCTGAAAACTCAAGAATACCCCGAGCAAGCTAGTGGAGACCAAAAGAGAACCATTAGGCGGCACACGAGTGGTTTCTTTTTGAGTGGGGATGTCTTATACAAGAGAACTACAGACCTCAATTTGTTAAGATGTGCTGACACAGAAGAGGCTGGAAGAATCATGCATGAGGTACACACGGGAGTATGCGGGCCCCACATGAACGGGTATGTTTTATCAAAGAAAATCCTTCGAGCGGGTTATTACTGGATGACCATGGAAAAGGACTGTTTTAGTTTCATTCAAAAGTGTCATCAGTGTCAGGTGCACGGTGATTTGATTCATGCACCTCCCACAGAACTGCATCCCATGTCTGCACCTTGGCCATTTGTTGCCTGGGGCATGGATGTCATTGGGCCAATCGAGCCAAAAGCCTCAAATGGACACAGATTCATACTAGTTGCCATTGACTACTTCACAAAATGGGTCGAAGCAATCACTCTCAAGTTTGTCACCAAGAAAGCTGTGGTAGATTTCGTGCACTCCAATCTTATCTGCCGTTTTGGCATTCCTGCAACTATTATCACAGACAATGCTGCAAACTTGAATAGTCATTTGATAGGGGAGATATGTGAGCAATTTAAGATAATGCACCGGAACTCTACTCCTTATCGGCCTAAAGGCAATGGTGCTGTTGAAGCAGCAAACAAAAACATCAAAAAGATTTTGAGAAAGATGATTCAAAGTTCCAGGAAGTGGCATGAAAGCTGTCGTTTGCATTGTTGGGATATTGCACTACTGTGCGCACGTCAATTGGAGCCACCCCGTATCTTTTGGTTTATGGCACAGAAGCCATAATACCCGCCGAGGTCGAAATTCCCTCTCTTCGAATCATTGTTGAAGCTGAAATTGAAGACAGTGAGTGGGTTAAAACCCGTCTGGACCAATTAACCTTGATCGATGAAAAACGAATGGCTGCGGTCTGCCACGGGCAGTTGTACCAACAAAGAATGGCTCGTGCCTATAGCAAGAAAGTGCGACCTAGAAATTTTGAAGTGGGGCAACTCATTTCAAGGCATATTCTTCCCCATCACCAGGAAGCAAAAGGAAAATTCGCTCTTAATTGGAAGGGCCCATACGTCATCAGAAAGATATTGCCAAGATGAGCATTGTATCTGGGCGATATCGAAGGAAATGATCCTGAAACAGCTGTAAATGCAGATGCGGTCAAAAGGTACTACGTCTAATCCTTCTGCAGCAATAACATTATCCGATTGGGATGACGAAAGCTTTCATTCTCGTTACCCCAAACACTCCAATCCTTTGCTAACCCTTTGAGCCGTTTACCTTTCTTTCATTACCCTCTTTGGAACCTGAAAGTGTCATTAAAAAAAAATCAAAAACAAAGTTTCCTGAACTACGTCTGACTTGATTCCGAAAGGATACGTAGGCAGCCTCTCTCTGGGGTTCAGTCACACCAAAACAAAAATCCAATTTTCCCTGAAGTTGAAACTGGGGCAGATGTTATAATGGTTCAACCACGGGCACACCAAATGGTTCCGAAGTTGTAATTTCATCCACAATTCTTTTTACCAAAAACCAAGTACAAGTCCTTCGGATCAATTGCCAAAGGCGGGGGAAACCAAGAAATATCATGGTTGGAAGCCGATGCATTCTAAAATTGAGAGAAATAAAATGAGAGAGTCTTGTCGGTGAAAACCTTCGGGCACCATGAGGCGACGAGAGTAGAGAAACCAAGAATGAGAGAGTCCGTTTAGTGAAAACCCACAAAAAGTACTATCGGGCGACGGTGAGAAGAGAAACGAGAGAGGTCGACTAGCGAAAACCCGCAAAGGGCGCTGTCGGCCAAAAAGATGATTTCACCACAGAAAGTTCTGGCAAGGTTCCCTGGTCGGGAAACATAGATCCGTTTTGGTTCATGAGGAAATGCAAGTTCGTGAGGTTCGGGCATCCAGTCCAAAAAGCATGTCATGTCAGTTTGAAGCCAGCATGCACCTCAGATAAGTCCTTCTTTTTCCCCGAAAGGGACGCTTCTCTTTTAAATTCGGTTTTTCGCTCTTTGTTTACCTTTCCTTGAATCCCTTTTGGCTTAACCCTAAATTCCAAAATGTGTTAGAAAGAAAAGGTGGCAGGACCGGTTTCACAGAGCTCCATCTGGCAAGAGGTGAAGAAAATACCCAGCCTCAGTGGTGCGTCAGTCCAATCCCGACTGATCATGATGTTTGATTACCTCCAAAGTAAATGCATTGAAAAAAAAAGAAAAAAAAAGAGAGAAGAAAGTCAAAGGCAAAGGTCTGGAAAGCGGAATGAGACCCAAAGCCTTACACGGGCGAGTCATCATGAAATCCTGAAATCTGAGTCTTATCAGTTTGAAAGGGGGTCGCTTTTGAAGCCAATCAATGGTGAAGTTTGTCAACAGAAATGAGGTCGGGACCAAGCAATTGGAATGATCAAGGCCACCGAACCAACCACCATTTTCAAACTGACAATTGTTCTTTGTTTGGAAAATTGAAACAGGTGCAATCCAAAGCAACCGTGCAAGAAGCAGGTGCAACCAAAAGGGAAAAGAAATGCACAAGTGCTAGAAACAGCTTTGCAGCAAGGAATCAACCCAAAAGGGAAGTTTCCAAATTCTTTCCTACATTTTTACTGAACAAAAAATAATTAAAAAAAAACAAAAAGAGAAATAAGAAGAAAATTCCAAAAAAGGGGTTAGTTTAGAATCCCTAATATCAACCTATATTTCGCCAACATTAGGGCTCCAATCCCTGAGTTGAGATTTTAGACATAGGGCCTCCATTCCCTAGTCACCTTTGCCAACATTAGGGCTCCAATCCCTGAGTTGAGATTTTAGACATAGGGCCTCCATTCCCTAGTCGCCTTTTGCCAACATTAGGGCTCCAATCCCTGAGTTGAGATTTTAGACATAGGGCCTCCATTCCCTAGTCACCTTTGCCAACATTAGGGCTCCAATCCCTGAGTTGAGATTTTAGACATAGGGCCTCCATTCCCTAGTCACCTTTGCCAACATTAGGGCTCCAATCCCTGAGTTGAGATTTTAGACATAGGGCCTCCATTCCCTAGTCGCCTTTTGCCAACATTAGGGCTCCAATCCCTGAGTTGAGATTTTAGACATAGGGCCTCCATTCCCTAGTCACCTTTGCCAACATTAGGGCTCCAATCCCTGAGTTGAGCAATTTTCTTTTAGCCGACATTAGGGCTCCAATCCCTGAGTTGAGCAATTTTCTTTTAGCCGACACTGGGGCTCCAATCCCTGAGTTGAGCAATTTTCCTTTAGCCGACATTAGGGCTCCAATCCCTGAGTTGAGCGAGTTTTCTTTTAGCCGACATTAGGGCTCCAATCCCTGAGTTGAGCAATTTTCCTTTAGCCGACATTAGGGCTCCAATCCCTGAGGTGAGCAAGTTTTCTTTTAGCCGACGTTAGGACCCCAATCCCTGAGTTGAGCAAGTTTCCTTTAGCCGACATTAGGGCTCCAATCCCTGAGTTGAGCAATTTTCCTTTAGCCGACATTAGGGCTCCAATCCCTGAGTTGAGCGATTTTTCTTTAGCTGACATTAGGGCTCCAATCCCTGAGTTGCGTCTTTTAGACTTGAGGTTTCTAATCCCCTCATCAATTCTGTAGATTTTTATGGTAATTAACTCACAAAATTTTCCTAGTGAAACTGGGGCAGAAATATTTCGTTCGTTTGTTTGTTTCGTTGTCTGAGCAGGTTTGACCTCGAGGCATAGGGATCGAGATGACCTATGGAGTAAGTCTCAATCCAGAATAAAAGAAAGGAAGAAAAGAACAAAAGAAGATGAGCCCAAATACTGGAACAAACAAAGTGCGTATCGCTCAAAATATGATTGAAGTCACGAGCTCCGCCAATCCCGCTTCACTCAATGCTGCAGAAATAAACAAGCGCCTACAACTTGCGAGCATCAAGATTCAGATCGAAGTCTACAAGCAGAATCAGCTAAGACTCAAGATCAATTTGTGAAAGAATTATAGATAGGAATCTTGTAACTAGTAGTTGATATGCATAGCTAGCTTAGTTTTAATTCTCCTTTGGTGTAATAAGGAGGTCGGTAAAGCAGTAGTAACAGCATGCAACAGCAGTAACAACAACATCGCAGTTCCATGGTAGTCCCAACTACAAAAATTTCCCGAACTACATTGACCTGATTCCTGTTTAGCCCAGGATATGTAGGAAACCTTTGAAGCAAAGGTTCGGTCAAATCTTTCAAAAAAAAATGCTTCACACGGAGTATTACAACGGGCAAAAATCGCTCGTATCCGCTCACTTTATCTTTGCACGGAAACTTTTTGTGTTTTCGGACAAAGAGGGGCAGCTGTGAGCACGTGATTTTTTGCCATATATGAGAATTACTCCCAAAAATTCAAAATAAAACAATTTTCCTTTGTGTGCAATTTTTGAATTTTCGTGGTATTTTTGATAATTATTTGTATTTTTTGCCTGTGCATGTTAATGTGTTAAATTAATAAAAAATATAAAAATATGTCGCATTTGCATTTGATATTTATTTAAGTTTTTTTTACAAAACGAAAAAATCATAAAAAAACAATGTACGTTGCATTTTAGCATTTAACGTCCAAATTGTGTGATTTTATCGCTAATTGCTACTTAAATGTGCGATAATTATTATTAGGAGTTAATTAGTATTTTGAGATAATTTTGGGTTTTATAATTTAATCTTAGCATTTTTAGCTTTATTAATTAGGAAATTGAATGAATAGAAAAGAACAAAAAATAGAAGAAAACCGGATTGAGCATTTTCTTCAAATTTAAACCACAAGCCCAAAAGAAACAAACCCATACCGGGTCAACCCGACCCGGTCCGCCCCATAAACCCAAAGATCCAACTCCCCCTCTTCATTTTCATTTTCATTTTCCCAAAACAAAAAAACAAAACCCCCAAACCCTAAAAAAAACCATCTACCCGCCCCCCCTCTATCTTCTTCTCCGTCGTCCCAAACGACCCCAACACGAGCAGCAACCATGGCTGCCTCCTCATCCTCACGCATACACACACACACACAACAACACATACAAAACACAGCTACCCTCGTTGTCGACCACAACGCAGCGTTGCTGCTGCTGCTTCGTCCAGCTTCGTCCAAACGACCAAACGACCCCTCGCCGCAAAGCTCAAGCTATGAACGACCAAACGACCCTTGACCTCTCTAACATAACCAGCTTCGTCAAGCTCCAACAGCCATCCCTGTTGCTTTATCTTCTGCTTCGTCTTCGCCTCATTGCCATGGCTGCCACTGCTTGCTCGACGACCATGGCTGCCACTGCTTCGAGCTCTAGCCACATCGCCTCAAACAACCCACAGTTTTCACAATTGTCCTTCGCCTCCAGCCACGAACGACCACAACTCGATCGTCACGTCCAAATGAGCATCGTCGCCTCCATCGCCCGTCCAGTTGAGCAGCGTGGCTGCTGCTGCTTCGTTCTTCTTCTTGTCAAAACAAACGAACCAGCGCCGCCACTGCTGCGTTCCTACTCGTCGAGTTATTTTTCGGGCAGATTCGAGTTATTTTGGTTTCAAAGTTTCCGGGCAGATTTGTTTCCGTTCGAGTTCGTCGTTGTTCCGATCCGGTTAGTTGGTTTAAGTTTCATTTCTGTCCATATTTTGTTTGATATTCTCGGATCTGAAATCAGTATATGTTTGATTCTTTTCTTGTTCGTTTGTTTGTCATTTCTTGATTATTTCTTCAGTTTGTTTTTATTCATTTTTCTTGTTTAGTTTTAAATACAGAAGTGTGTTAGTTTAATCACTTGAATCCTTCGTCTTGGTTGTAATGTTGTTAGATTTAATTTGAAGTTCAATTGATTATTGGGTCTAGTGATTTGAATCTACTTATTTGTTGTGTTTCAATTTGTTACTGTTATTGAATCTGAAAGTATGTTTGTTGTTAAAAATGTTGTTCAATTTGTTACTGTTATAGAATCCTTAGTCTTTGTTTTGATGATATTTGACATAATCTGAGTTTCTAGCTTAAATTTGTTGATGAAATTTGGTTAGGAATTGGTTATAGCTGTCGTAATCGGTTAATTGATTAGGATTTGGATATAGCTGATGGGGGTGTTATGGTAATTTCAAATTATTTCAGGGGTAAAATGGGAAACGAGCCTTAATTTTGAGTGCTCCGTCCACTAGACATTAATAATATTACAATAGTACATGGTGGGGGGCAAGACATGGGGTAGTAGGGGGTTAATACATTGTTTAATATAGTGTGGGACAAGACATAATGGAGTGAGAATAATGTATTTGTTTAATATAGTGGGAGACAAAAATGTAGGCATGGGGAACAAGGGAATTAAATAAGAAAATATTAAGTAGTGGGGGCAAGACATGCAATTATGGGAATATTTCGGGTTAGTTGTTCAAGACAAGAGTCTTGGTTATAAATAGAGTCATTTTTTACACAGTGTAGGAGGATGATAGAAAAAAAAGTGGAGAGAGTTGACTGAATTTTGAGAAATCAGAATTTGAGAGCAAAAAGAGAAAAACAAGCTGAACTTTTACTTGAATAATTTCGGACTGCTTTTCCTTGAGTGTTATTCAAAAATCAGTAAACTACTGCGTCTTGTATCCGTCTCTCTTCTGCTTTGACTGCGATTGCATTCTGGTACTGCTGGTTTTCAATCTGTTACTGAGTTATTCTACTGGTCGTTACTGGTTTTGCTGTTTCTGAACCTGTTATTGCTGTGTATTTACGCTACTGCTGCTTCTACTGATCTTCCTCTTCTTTTTTACTTCCAATACCAGGTACATGGCCGTAACCTTATCGATATTGTAAGCTGAAATGTGAAAGCATGAATACATATGAAGAATGGAACTTTGAAGTTTTAATTTAGCTTTTTTTTTCTTTGTCTCTTTTACTGATTGTGTTTAGGTTATCTCATGTATTATTATTCTGTAAATTTCGGTTGCTTTGCATAACTAGGCATCTTGTAGTGATGTATTAAATAATACTCTGTTTTAGTTTGGTTATTAGGTAGTATATGTTTAAGCATGCTCATTACTGTCAAACTGTTTAACAATTGGAGTAAGAGGAAAATAACATAAGTTGGTCTTTAGTGAATCGGCTCGGTAAAACTGGTTAGTTCACTAGCTTGAAGGTTTTAATATTGTCAACAGTAGGTTAATCGTGAACATGTAGCTAAATTTAGTTAAAGCATGAATTTAAATTAATTTCGTGAATTAGGCATTATGGCATGATTTGAGTTCAAACAAGACGAGTTAACGTTTGAATTTAATAAACTTTCGAATATGCATTAGTAATTAAGATTGATTCTAGTTTCAAATAGTCGTAAATAATTAATTCCAACGGTTCAAGTCATCTAACAATGCGAGTTTAATCTAGTTATAGGATAATTAGTTTCTTTTGAACATATTATTTGTCGATTCCGTAGTTTATTTATAATTTCAATTTTTGTAATATTCCTTTCTGTTAACATTTGTCTTAATCTAGCATTTAATATGTTACGCCCTTTTTTTAAGCATGTAACTAATTAGGATTTTTTCTCTTTTATTTTAGAAACGAATTTAATAGAAATGTAGTCACTTTAGGATATCCTTAAAAATAAATGAGGCGAGCCTCGCCAAACAAAGACGCACAAACTGCGGGGCCCTCAATAGATGTTAATAATTACTTAGATTTCGGGAGTGGCCATTTAGCGAACTTCACGACTTTCTCCAAAGATAATAACGCGTTAGACTCTTTAGACGCGATTTTGATTAAATTACATGCTTAAATTCGGGTGCGCATTTATGTGACCCAAATCCAAATCTCAACGGAGTCGGAACGTATTAACAACCACGGGTGCATTGATTGTGACGTGGTTCGAGATGCATTTTCACGACGTTGCAATTCTATAAAAAAATAATAATAAAAGCGGTTTAAACTTAATAAAAGCACACAAGTCATAACATGTATAAAAATCAGATATTTAGCCATTACAACAATTTAAGCGACCGTGCTAGAACCACGGGATTCGGGGGTGCCTAACACCTTCCCTCGGGTCAACAGAATTCCTTACTTAGAATTTCTGGTTCGCAAACTTCATTTGGAAAGTCGAATATTTTCCTCGAATTGGGATTCAAGATAAACCGGTGAATTGGGACACCAAAAGCCAAACCTTTCCCAAGTGGCGACTCTGAATTAAATAAATAATTTCATTTCGAATATTGTCACTTAAATTGAAAAAACTCCCTCACGCATTTATCCTTCGGGGTAGGCGCGCAAAAAGGAGGTGTGACACTCTTCTATTTACTTTTACCAGTAAGAAGTCATGGGTTATGTGGAAGTCTATTACGTAAATCAAAGAACAATAGTGCCTACAATGCACGATTAACTGTTAAATTATTTCATAAGTCAATTGTTATCATTCGAACCTAAGTTTCAATGACATATAAGTAGAAGAATATAAGGCAAGTAGAAGAACATAACTCAAATCCTCATAAACCAACTATCATTTGGTAGGATTTAGGGTACTAAAATTCTTACATATCGATTTTTTTTTTGGGGGGGGGGGGGGGGAGGGGATTAAGTATTTGAATACATCTGAATCCAAGAGCTACATCCATTTTATAGAACTTTTAACAAATCGTTTAGATATTTTTGGTTATCATTAATTTTAAAAAGTTTGTAACGATTGATAAGTGCACGTGTTCAGAAACTAGTTTAAATAAATACACCAATTAAGTACATATTAACTCTTTCAAACAATTCATCAAATACCTTGTATGCGTGCTTTTGTGAGTTAAACCACTTTAATAAAGGATTATATCAACTCACCTCAAAACTCCTCGAGCCAATACGTTGTCTCCAGTCCAATTTATACCTGTCAAACAATCGATTCTACAACAACCAATGCATTTTAATTAATTTCAAAGTTTCACACCTAAATATTGAACTTATTGTTGATACAGAGAAAGAAGGGAATTAACTATCCAATTCTTACCTACTACTACTGTTGAATAATTGACAGTAGGACATTTTATATACCTGAGTTCAAGAACTAGTGATTTGTAAAAAAACCTAGAATTATTCCGCTGCCTGTGTGACTACTTCGATGGGAGCAACAACGCTGCCTTTGTTTCTTGCTCCTCGAAAATCTATTTTTTGTTGTTTTGAATTCTTTGCAATTTTTACCCGCCCTTGGTCTCTCGTTCCTCCTAAGGCTTTAAGCCTTTTCCTTTTTCTTTCAGCAGATCGTTCTATGGGCTTTAAGCCCAATTCTTAAAGTGTTTTGCTCTTCTTCTTTTTTTTTTGACTTAAAAAGTATTCAATGATACTCACTTTTAATAATTAATAATATTAAAATTATTAATATTCTCCTATTTGTATATCCAATTATTTATAAATAGAGAAGTAACTCATAAGTCAATGTTTTAGTCCGTAATAGAAGTATAATTTTGTATGCACTTGAGATAAGATAAAAGAATTAAATTCTATATTGAGCGTATCATGACAACTTTTATTGATTTGAGGAATGTTACAATTATAATTTTGCAATTTAAGCTTAAATTGCAGTTAATCCAAAATTATCGACATAGATACGAATTAAGGAAAAAAGTTATATGAAAAGTTGGAATTCCTGCAGGGATTTGTGAATAAATGCATCTTGGATCGGAGTTATGGATAATTGGTAGCTTCTGTTATTTAGCACTGCGGATGAAGTGAACTTTATTATCACTTTTATTGGTCATATATCTTTAATGTTGGTGATATAGTGTTCTCATGCTCTCATTTTATGGTTACAGGATAGAAGATACATCTAGTTTGACATACTTGAATTTCATTGATGGACTGAGTAAATACAATCTTTGACTGGCACCTACCTTATACTTAACGGTGGGCTTGCCTCGTTACCTAGTTTTGCTAGTACAGTCTTTCAAAGACTTTGTTCTTGGGTAAAAACAAAATTCATGGTTGACCGAATGAAGCATGAATTCTGGTTGAATCTATAGCAAATTAAATAATGAAGTAAATTGTGGTGAAGAGATTAAAGTGATTAAAGTAAATTGTTATGAATATGCGCATTTTGCACTTAAATTATATAGCGGTGGACTGAAATTATCCTTGTCTCTTTGATCCTTTTATCTTATTTGCCATCCAAAATAATAGTAGTAGTGATGAGAATACCACTTTTACTGGGAACCAAACTTGTTCATATTAGGTTCAAAACACTAGTTGCTTTCCTGTAGGTTCCTGCATCTGTGCGTGTGAAGAGAGAATCTGCACTCCCAAAAACCAAGCCAAAATCAACTATCGTGACTACAGTGAACCAACCAGCAGTGACTCTGCCTGTTGTCAAGCATGAATTAACTAGCACATCTGCACCAAAACCTCAAAGCAGTGATGACTCATATACAGCATTCTTGGAGGACATGAAAGCACTTGGTGCTCTTGAAGGCTGAAGTAACAAGTAGGAGAAAGGAAGAGGAAACAGATGCCGCAGATAATGTGATGTTGACATTTACATCGCCCATGTCTCCTAATACTTGAATGTCCATAACTTTATGGTGCTTTGATGTATCGGCCTTCTCATTTGTTGCATATATGATCTTTGATGCACCTTATTCCCATTTTATCTTGGCATTTTTTCAGCCTTTAATGGGTAGTGGATATGCATTAGTCTAGAGGAAGCAGGAAACATATTGTAAGTTGAAGTCTTACAAGGAATTTTCTTTTGGCTCGCCTTTCGTTGCCTTTATGTATATATTTTAAAATTTTATTATACATAGGGGGATTACAAGGTGGGGAATGAACCTCAATCAACAAGGTGAAAGTTCAGGCAGCCAATTAACTAGTAGAGTGAATTAATTGTTAGCATTTTCCTTGAGAAATTATGGTTGAAATTTCAAAAATGGGACGACTTATTAATCAGTCTCAAAGTACTCTGGAACAGACAGGTGATATACCAAGTCCCAAGTGATTATAGTGACCGAGGTGTTGATTGTCTCGACATTTTTTGTAGCTTATGAACTTATGGAGAGTAGACAGCACAAATGAAATGAGGCTTCATGTCTTTTCTCGGGTATGGATCTTAAAGCATGAAAAGGATTTCAGGCACAAGTCTCCTCTATGAATGTCGAACTTTAAAAATAAGGACTTTGAGGCGTAAGGAATCAGTTTTTAATTTCTTTCAAAATGCATTCAGAAATGTTTGGCACTTGAACTTTTTACCCCATTATTTTTTCACAAAATTACATAATAATGCACTCCATAAGCTGACCTTGCAGTATTTTAGACCAATTACAAGTATGCAAATGTATAGCCAAATATCAATAAGCTTAAATCTAAAAAAAATATTATTTTTGTTGTTCTCTATATCTTCAGGTGTGAAACATATGTGAGTTTCCATTGTTCTTTTTCTTCAAGTTTCTACATACCTATCATAGCTACAAAAAATGCAAAAATAAAAAAATCTAAAATCTCATCTCCTTTAATGCTAGTCTTGTTAAATTTCGAATATTATTTTATGAGAAATTTGGAGTGGGTATTGTTTGAACTTATTAGAAATAGTCTAAGTAGACTGTATACAAAGTTTGAAGTCATTTGATGGAGATTTGGACTAATTTTAAACAAGAATTGCAAGTGAAAATTATACAAAAAGTTCGTCAGAGATGCTTATACACTTTTATACAATGTTATACTTTTTTATACAAAGAGGTACATTATTATACAATTGTATAAAAATGTATAAAGATGTATAACACAATAGTAAAAATGTTGGTGATACACTATGTATATAGAAGTAGTAGTAGAAGAAGAAGAAGAGGAGGTGTTTATACGCTATTATATATTACTTATACTATATTATACAAATGAATCCTATTAATGGAGCTTCAAGGGTTCTTTTTCTTTGGGCATCTTCTGAAATTCAACTCAAATCTAGCTTAAATCTAATCCAAATCAATTCAAATTTGAGTTTTGAACTCCCCTTAATGATCCCAATCAATTGGGAAAACACCTAATCCAAACAACTAAAGGTGACTAAAAAAAAATAATCTTTTACGTAGTATTTTTTCTTCTCATCTAAATAATGGTTATTAACTTTGAATTTGGAAGGGGAATTGAAGAATAAATATAATGATAGAGAAATTTTGGGGTGCAAAGTCGTGATACAGGAAGGAGAAGAATGAACAACAACAACAACGACCCAGTAAAATTCCACTAATGGGGTCTGGGGAAAGTAGTGTGTATGCAGACTTTACCCCTACCCCGAAGGAGTAGAGAAGTTGTTTCCGAAAGACCTTCGGCTCAAGAAAATAAAAACACAAAAGGAAACAATATTAGTATCATCATAGAAATCATAGGTAAAATAGGAACAACAGGAAATCCAGAAGAAAGATGCAAAGCAAAGCAAAAGCGATAGCTATTAAATAGGTCATGCACTGAAAGGCGAAATAGTAAGACTCAACATTGCCACTAGCTATCGTAGACAAAAACCCTACTAGACTAGTCCCACAATGGCACGAAGTAAGGCAAGACTCAACTACCTCCTAACCTACACCCTAGTACTCGACCTCCACATCTTCCTATCAAGTGTCATGTCCTCAGAAATCTGAAGCCTCGCCATATCCTGCCTGATCACCTCTTCCCAGTACTTCTTAGGCTGCCCTCTACCTCTTCTCGTGACCTCCACAACCAGCCACTCACACCTCCTTACCGGAGCATCTAGGCTTCTCCTCTGAACATGCCCAAACCATCTTAGCCTCGCTTCCCGCATCTTGTTCTCAATGGGAGCCACGTGCACCTTCTCCCGAATAATATCATTTATAATCTTATCCATCCTAATGTGCCCGCACATCCATCTCAACATCCTCATACATCATAGCCGGTCTAACCACCGCTTTATAGAACTTACCTTTGAGTATCAGTGACACTCTCTTGTCGCATAGGACTCCAAATGCTAACCTCCACTTCATCCATCCTACCCCAATACGGTGGGTTACATCCTTGTCGATCTCCCCTCCCCCATGGATAACCAATCCAAGGTACTTGAAACTGCCTCTACTTGGGATGACCTGTGATTCAAGCCTCACATCCACGCCCACTTCTCCTGGCTCAACGCTGAACTTACACTCCAGGTATTCCGTCATCGTCCTGCTAAGCTTGAAACCCTTAGACTCGAGAGCTTGTCTCAAAAACTCCATCCTCTCGTTAACACTGGGTCACGACTCATCAATTAGAACTATGTCATCGGCGAATAGCATGCACCATGGCACCTCCCCTTGAATATGGTGTGTTAACATGTCCATCACTAAGGCGAATAAGAACGGATTGAGCGCAGAACCTTGGTGTAACCCTATTACAATCGGAAAATGCTTAGAGTCGCCTCCTACTGTCCTAACCTGAGTCTTATACCCATCATACATGTCCTTAATCGCCATAATGTAGGGAACCGACACATCTTTTGCCTCCAAGCATCTCCAAAGAACTTCTCTAAGAACCTTGTCATATGCTTTCTCTAGGTCAATGAACACCATATGCAGATCCTTCTTCCTCTCTCTGTACAGTTCCACCAACCTCCTAACAAGGTGTATAGATTCTGTAGTAGAACGACCCGGCATGAACCCGAACTGGTTGTCAGATACAAACAATTAAATGGGGTTGGTTAACTGGTGAAAAGTAATTTTAAGATGAGATTTTCCTAGCTATACTATAATAGAAACATGTTTACCACCTTTATTAAGATTACTTAAATTAATTACTTGTATATCTATCTTTACAAGTTATATACAAAACAATTAAAAAGAAAAAAAATTTAGGATCCCTTAATTTTAGCGTGTCAATTATACGACACCCACCCCCATTTCCAATAATCCTCCCCTACATTTAAAATTCTGTTTCTTTTTTCTCTCTTTCTTAATAATCACCCAAAATCTCTCTTTTATTTTACTCCCTCCCCCCAAAACACACACACAAAATTTTGATTCTTTTCCATTTCCAAAGGTTTTCAAACTCAATTTCTCTCTTTCTTTCTAGTCACCCAAAATCTCTATTTCTTATTGATACAATGCAGACAAAATTCGGAATATTGCACTAGAATCAAGCTGTGGGTAATTTTTTGAATCTTGTTTTCTTTCTTTCTAAAATCTTTATTGTATGTGACTTGTATATAATACATCAATATCCAAAATAATATTCGATACAATACTAATACATTTATAATACGATTATATTAGACTTTTAGTGTAGAGTTGTGATCGAAACTTGAAGAAGATGAAGATCATAATTGTATCACAATTTTTCAGAAATGTATCACAATTGTATTATAATTGTATATGTATCATAATTGTCGCAGGAATTGTATTACAAATTTATGGTAATTGTATATTCATTGTATATTGTTACGAGAAGTTGTGAGTTTGTGACGCATTTCATAGTTTGTATCACAAATATATGATAATGATATATTAATTCATTAGTATTGTATCAGGTATTACTTTGAATATTAATGTACCAGATACATTTGTGATACAAGTATGATACAATTATGTTTTAGGCATTGATGTATCTGATACAATTCAAATACAATTATGATACAGTTATCATATAATTCTTGGATATTTCTTCATTTTTAGTGCTATCCAGTCTCCAACAAAAGAACGATACAATTGATGATTTTTTAATAATATAAAGTTGTCGGCAATGGTGGGAAGAGAAAAGATGGAGATTCTTGGTGTAGATTAAGGAATTTTGATGCAAAAAAAAGGAGAGAGCAGAGGCGAGGAAAAAAAGAGAGGAAATGATGTAATTGAATCCCTTAATTGAAGGCACTTATAATGGGTGAGAGACTTTTAAGGAGCAATGTATACAATTTGTAAGGAAACCCTAGATACTTATTAAAAACTACAAAACATAGAAAACATGGATAAATAAGTTTGTAATATAGTATGGCTAGGTAAAAATTCCTTTTCGGATTATGTACAACCTGGCCCATATTAGATAAAGGCTTCAAACATGGGCCATTTTTTGATGGGTTGTTGGGCCAAGTGACCAGGAGCATAGTTCCCCACCTTCTTCGAAAGGAAGCCCCTTACAACCGCACCCCCACCCAACCACCACCACCCAATAAAAAACGAATAAGAAACAACAATGTAGGTTTCACAAGTTCTCTCCTATGTTAATGTCAGAACAAATATCAGTTCCCTAGTCTGGAACTAAAATGTGATTCTTTTGGACTCAAAGAACAAAAATGTGTGGAAAACAACATAGTGACCAAAATATGTATAATGTCTTTTTAAAAGATACTATACCTTAACGACCATTTGGCCAGTTAAGTATAGCTTCTTTTAAAAAGACGCTATATATATAACGTTTTTCTCTAAGAAGCTATATATATTATGTGGGCCCATAAATAATTCTTTCGGGCTTAACTGACATAACAATAATTCAACTGGGTATAGCGTCTTAAGCTAAGATGTTATACCTCAAATAATTGAACCCCCAGAATGGTTTTTACCTTATATAAGGACGTTAATGATTTTGTAAAAATACATTCAGAAATATTCTCAAGTCTTGTGAAATTTTTCTTTGTTAAGTTGTTTTGCATTTTTTCATAATGTCTGAAGAGCGAAGAATTAGAGTTTCATTATTTTGGAAAGGTGGGGGTGTGTGGTGAGGTTGTGGTGGCGAATAACTCAGTAAGCTATAGTTTATCTCCACATTCTCATGTTAAGTTGCCACTTACAATGGAGTACGATACATTTGTATCGTTGTTATGTAAAAAATGAGTGTAAACAAACGTTTGGTGAATCTTAAAATAACCGAAAGATATCAGTATTCTATGACTCCGCAAAGGGTTGCTTGTTATGTTGAGTTTAATATCAAAGACGATAAAACTCTGAGAGATGTTTTGAGGACTCCGGATGAGCCGAGAATTTATTGTGATAACATTGTTGGAAATGTACATCAAGGCTGAAGACGTTCGCAATAATGAGGTTGCGCAAAGTAGGAAAATCCCTCAATCATCGGGTGGTTATTTTGGAGCAGTTTTAGCCAAACAGGTTCCGGCTGAAAGAGTTTGGTCGGATCTAAACTTATCTCTACGGACGAATGAGGAGCGAGGAAATAATGTCTCCCCTAGTATACATAATCCACAAGCTGAGTGGTAAACTTCAATTTTCCTTTGTGTTACGATGTATATTTTTGTGTATTGTATTTGTATTAACACTCATATATTCCACAGGGGGTACCGACTAGATATGAATTTTACAAGTTATGAACTAAGGCCAGTTGGAATATGTCTAGTTTTGGTGTGTTGGATCATGGTGGTCCATCCGGGAGTCAACATCAACAAGATAATGTGCATCATGGGATATTAACACATTATGATGTGTAAGTGAATATATAAAGTTATATATATTATATATTTGGACCAATTTGAGTAACTCATTATTTCTTTGGTTGTGCAGTGAAAACGAGCAACTTGAAGGTCCTGTCCTTACTTAATTGCCCGAAGACGACGTATTTAATCGGGATTTTGCAAATGCGCAGAGTCATGAAGAGAATAGTGATTATGACAACAATGCTGGTGAGTCTGGAAATGACACACCCTTCCCTAACTAGGGTGATGATGAGGAGGAAGAGAATGTTGAACCTGAATTAACGAGGGAGCATGCTCCACCTCCCGTTAGACCAAGAATGTATGAGTCCCACGTGCCGTTTCATTCAATTCATATTCCCTACCTTGATCATTTTCCAAGTATGCCGGATGTGGATGCCCACACAAGGGATATTGATAAAATTCGATCAGCAATGTGGGATGAATCTAGACCAACAGTGCTATCAAAGGGCATGCTTTTTCTTGATAAAGCACGCCTAATCAGGGCGGTGAAAATGTGCAGCGTAAAAGAGTGCCATAAGATGATGGTACCAGCCGATATATGCATGCTCACCATCCATATTATCGGGCGGAGAGAGTGGCGGAATCAGGTCACGCCGCTGGTCCGAAGTCCTGATCTGCAACTCTAGCCATGCCTCATATGCCTGGTCAACCCTCGCATGATCATCCCGCTGGTAATGTGTCCTAAGCCAAGCTGGCGGTGGAGGTGCAAGTTGCAGTTGACCAAACTGGCGAAGGACTCGCTCGGTGGCATGATGCTCGACAATATCGAGACACATCAACAGGACGGAAGAGCTCTAGATAAGTCGCCCAGTCCCACAATAATCGGGCAAACCAGCTATTAGCTTGTCGTTGTATGGCCTCCAAATGAACTATTACATAAAAATAGGAACCGTGTATATACGCAACACATATAAATCCAGGCCAAGTAAACATAATATAGAATTACCTGCGTGGCCTCCAGCAAATCCAACAAATCTCTGCAATACAGGAGATTATGTCGAGCCTCGTACTCGCGTCCGTATCCCCACCTATCAACCCACCTCCTAGCTAAAGGGAGAAACAATAGAAGTGGTGCATCCTGAGCTATGGGTGGTAGAGGTGGGTGAAACTGCAGGAACCGCTCCCAGGACCAAACATAATATACAATTTGGACGTAAAATTTAAGGTATATTTTTATGAAGTATGTTATAATGAAGAGAGTATTTGACTATATTTTCACCTGCAGCAACGACATAAATCCTGCAACGTCTCGTTGGGTGCCCATGCATGCCCGACACATCTGCCTGTACAAGTAACCAAGAATAAAAACACCCCAGCTGTACTGATGTAAATCATCTAGCCGCTTAAGATGATGAAGAAATCTCAAGCTGACTAGGTTTCCCGAAGTTTTCGGGAACAATACGTCTCCAAACATAAGCAGCAGCAACAACCTCGTGTACCGGTTAATATGAAGATTCGTGTATCATGAATAATGTTAGCATGCATGGCCTCCGAATGCAGCCGGACGGGCATCAACGCAAGACGACTAGCCCCAATAAATGTACCCTCATCCTCTAGCCGGAAATAGGTAAGCCGCTGCAACGTCTCCAGGTACTGATCTCCCGTATAATCTCTCATGGCATGCGGCAAAGAAACAAGAAGTCCATCAACCGGCAGCCCATACAGAACCTCCACGTCTTGCAGTGTGATAGTGGCCTCGCCAATGGGCAAATGAAATGTGTGTGTCTCGCCACCGCTCTATCAAAACTGTGATCAACGACCAATCCAGCTACAGCCAGCCGATCTCAATAATTCTATAGAAACCTGTATCCTACAGGCGTCTGACTATA
Organism: Nicotiana tabacum; assembly: GCF_000715075.1. NCBI lineage: Eukaryota > Viridiplantae > Streptophyta > Magnoliopsida > Solanales > Solanaceae > Nicotiana > Nicotiana tabacum. The sequence continues at coordinate 120,933,846 of NC_134087.1, forward strand.
CGAGGATAAAGATGGAGGGTCTTAATAAAGTCCCACATATTGTCTACTCTCCTAGCACGGAAAGTCTGGGCCAATAATTGCCCCTCATATATGTAGGAAGACCTATGCTCGGCCTATAGCATTAGTAGCTCTAGCGAGGCAGGTCCGGGAAGCAAATGCAGAACCTCCATGACGACTACTGTAAATTGAACAAAATTAATTACATTATTTTTCTTTTTCATTGCTTAAATATATTGCAATACCTTTAATATTAATTTTTTTTCTATATTTTTACTATATTGTTAATTAGGTTGATACATTTTCAATATTAAAATTTTATATTTTATATGTTACTTTAACATGTTAGTTTTATTATTTTATATGTTTGTTAGTTACTCACATATTTTTGTGTTATTATTTTATATGTTTTGCATTTTATATGCTTTAAAGATAAATTACACTTTATTTGTATGTAATGGAGTCTATTTTATGTGTGGGTGAATTGGAGATGAAAGTAGAGCAAAAGGGATACTTAAATGTTGAAAGTGCACTCGAGAACAGTGCAAAGGAGAGGCCAGGCAAAAGCCAGATCGACCAGGCTTTAGCCTGGCGAGGCCAGCCAAAGGCCAAGATCAACCAAGCTTTAGCCTGGCGATGCCAGCCTAAGGAAACAAGGCTTTATCCTGGCGAGGCCAGCCAAAAGCCAGGCTGAGGCTGGCATTAGGCTGGCGACACCATGCCTAGGGCCAGGTCCAGTCCGAGTTTTGAAGACTTAAATTATTTCCCTGCTTGATTAGGATTTGACCTACACGTTTAGGGCTTGCCCTAAACATATAAATAGACCCAAAATGCCACTTTGAAGGACTTTTGCAACCGGAGGCAAGAATAGCTCGTGGAAAACTACTTGGGAGTTAGAATCATCAATTTCTACATCCCTTTATCTTTACTCTGAAATTTAATTATGTAAATTACTTTGGATATTGTTACTATGAGTATGAGTAGCTAAAATCTTAATTTAGGGTTTTGATAGAACCTAATGGAGGATGAATTTCTTGTTACGTTAATATAGATTTGCTATAGTATTCTCTCTATTTGTTCAACTATATGCTTATTGCTGTTGATTGAAGGGCCCTCAAATAACTATTCCTATTTAGTATGTATTACTCGGGAGAGAGTGCATATTTAGGTAGTTGTTGAACAACATTACTCCTAACGTATATGAGGGATCAATACGAAGGGTTTAAAGGTGGGATTAGGGATAACGAAACCTTGATGCGATCTAAGTGAGTTGTACTTAATGCTAGCTAGAGTAATTCGGGAGAATATGTCTAGTAAATTGTTGTAATTACTCGGGAGAGAGTTACGATAGTCAGAGTGCTCATGATAGATAGAGAAGACTTGGGCAAATATGTAGCAAACCTACAACAACAACAATAACAACAACCCAGTGAAATCCCACTAGTGGGTCTGGGGAGGGTAGTGTGTACGTAGACCTTACCCCTACTCCGAAGGAGTAGAGAGGCTGTTTCCGAAAAAACCTCGGCTCAAGAAGACAAAAAGACAAAAGGAGACAATATCAGTAACACCACAGAAATAATATGAAAAATAGGAACAACATGAAATCAAGAAGAAAGATACAAAGCAAAAGCGAAATAGTATCCCTACCAAACTAGTCTCACAAAGTCATGACATAAGACAAGACTCAACTACCTCCTAACCTACAACCCTAATACTCGACCTCCACATGTTCCTATCAAGTGCCATGTCCTCGGAAATCTGAAGCCTCGCCATATCCTGCCTAATCACCTCCCCCAATACTTCTTAGGCCGCCCTCTACCTCTCCTCGTGCCCTCCACAACCAGATGTTCGCACCTCCTTACCGGAGCATCCGGGCTTCTCCTCTGAACATGCCCGAACCATCCGAGCCTCTCTTCCCGCATCTTGTCATCAATGGGAGCCACACACACCTTCTCCCGAATATCATAATTCCTAATCTTATCCATCTTAGTATGCCCGCACATCCACCTCAACATCCTCATTTCTGCTATCTTCATCTTCTGGGTATGTGAGTTCTTAACCAGCCAACACTTAGCCCCATACATCATGGCCGGTCTAACCACTGCTTTATAGAACTTACCTTTGAGTATTAGTGGCACTCTCTTGTTACACAATACTCCAGATGCTAACCTCCATTTCATCCATACTACCCCAATACAGAGTGTGACATCCTCGTCAATCTCCCCTCCCCTATGGATAACCGACCCAAGGTACTTGAAGCTGCCTCTACTCGGGATGACCTGTGATTCAAGCCTCACATCCACACCCACTTCCCCCTGCTCAGCACTGAACTTACACTCCAGGTATTCCGTCTTCGTCCTGCTAGGCTTGAAACCCTTAGATTTAAGAGCCTGTCTCCAAACATCCAACCTCTCATTAACACCGGCTTGTGACTCATTAATCAGAACTATGTCATCGGCGAACAACATGCACCATGGCACATCCCCTTAAATGTGGTGTGTTAACGCGTCCATCACCAGGGCAAATAAGAACGGACTGAGCGCAGAACCTTGGTGTAACCCCATAACAACTGGAAAAGCCTCAGAGTCGCCTCCACTATCCTAACCCGAGTCTTTGCCCCATCATACGTGTCCTTAATCGCCATAATGTAGGGAACCGACACGCCTTTTGCCTCCAAGCTTCTCCAGAGAACTTCTCTAGGAACCTTGTCATACGCTTTCTCTAGGTCAATAAACACCATGTGCAGGTCTTTCTTTCTGTCTCTGTACTGTTCAACCAACCTCTTAACAAGGTGTATAGCTTTTGTAGAAGAACGACCCGTCATGAACCCAAACTGGTTGTCGGAAATGGACACCGTCATCCTCAACCTCGCTTCAACTACCCTCTCCCACACTTTCATAGTATGACTCAGTAATTTGATGCCCCTATAATTGTTACAACTCTGGATATCACCCTTGTTCTTATACAATGGGACCATCGTACTCTACCTCCACTCATCCGACATCTTCTTCGCCTTAAAAATAACATTCAACAACCTAGTCAACCATTCCAAACCTGCTTTCCCCACGCACTTCCAAAATTCTATCGGAATCTCATCGAGCCCGGTCGCTCTGCCCCTACTCATCTTACTCATAGCTCCCACGACCTCCTTAACCTTGATACGCCTGCTGTACCTGTAAGCACGTGATTTTTGCCCTATATGAGAATTACTCCCAAAAAATTCAAAATCAAATGATTTTCCTTGGTGTGCAATTTTTGTGATATTTTGTGATATTTTGTGTAACTATTTGTATGTTTGTCTATGCATGTTTATTTGTTAAATTAATAAAAAATACAAAATATGTCGCATTTTGCATGTAGGATTTAATTCTACAATTGTTAGTAATTAAATTTGTTTACAAAAATTAAAAATTACAAAAATAGGCATCTTTTGCATTTTTAGCATTTAATGTCCAAATGAACAATTTTATGCTTAATTATTACTTAATTGTGCGTTAATTGTTATTTGAAGTTAATTTGCGCTTTTATAACTTAATTTAGTTCTTAATAATAATTTAAGTACTTTTATAATTTTGTTTTAGAAAAATAAAAGAAGAAAAGAGAACAAAAATACAAAGAAAAATCGGATTGGGCCACTTCTTCAATTTCAAACCACAGGCCCAAATAATTGCCCAACTTTCCCCATGACCCGGTCCACTTCAAACCGGGTCGACCCGGTCCGCTCCATTAACCCAACACCCCTTCTTCATTTTTGTCCAACACAAAACAAAACCAAAAAAATAAAAAATAAAAGGTGAATTATCACTATTAATAGTTTTATTTTTTGTTTTTTTATATATAAAAAATCCGAAAATATTTTATTTTATTTTTATTTTTTATTTTTTTATTTTTTAAAAAAAATATATAATAATTTCGGGAATGATTTAAAAAAAATAAGAAAAAGGGAAGTATTGAATAAAAAAAAATATAAAAGTAAAAATAGGTGAAATTCTCTTTTTTTTAAAAAAAAAAAGTAAAAGAATGTAGAAAATTTAAAAAAATAAAAAGTTTTGTGGAAATTTTTAAAAAATTTAAAAGTAAAAGAAGGTTGGAATTAAAAAATAAATATAAAGGTATCTGAAAATTTAAAAAATTTAAAGTAATTGAAAGTAGCATTTTTGAAAGAAAAAGAAAAGATAGTGGTTTGTTTTTTAAAGAAAAGTTAAATAAAGTGAGATTCTCTTTTAAAAAAATAAAAAGTGGGATTTTAAATAAGATAAAGTAATTAAAGTTGGAATTTTAAAAATAAAAGTAAATAAAGGTGGGATTTCTTTTTCTAAAAAAATAAAAGCAATTTGTAAGTGAAATTTCTTTTAATTAAAAAAATAATAAAATAATAAAAAAACAAATCTGAAAATTTCGAAAATTTTGCTATAAATAGAAGAGAAAATTTAGGAAGAAGAGGTGTGGAAAAAAAGAGGAAAAACTAGATAGAGAGAAGAAAAAAGAGGGGGCGGAGTGAGAAGTATACACCCGATATACATTCTGGATACACTGAATATACAGCGGCAGAATTCATTTTGGAGAGTTTTGAAGTTGAAAAAGAATAGTTACTGCTTCATTGCCTCGCTTAAGATCTGAAATAGTCATAACCTTCCTGCCTTTTACTTCTTCTCTATACTTGGAGTCGTTTATAGTCTCGTGGGTTTTCTGCTATTCCTACTGTACTGGTTTGCGGTGTTGCTGAATCTGCTGTTGTTGTGTTATTACTGCTGCTGACTTCTCCTTCTTTTGTTCTTGTACTGCTGTTTCCAGGTACACATTTGTACAATCTCGGCTTGAAGCAAAAAATGAAATATTAATCAGGCTTTGTTCCTGTTGAATTCCTCCTGTTTAGATTTGTGGTTGAATATAATTTTTCTTTCTTCGTATAAAGATGTAGTTGAATGATTAATGAATAATGAGGTTGCATATGTATACTTTCTTCATCTAATAATGTTAGTTTAAATTAATCGGAGAATAATTAATCTGTTTTGATATTATGGTCAATCTCATGTTCTAGTATTATTGAATAACAGAATATAAAATGAAAGCAGTTTTTCTTTGTACAAACTCGATCGCAATTTTCCATTCGCATTAGACGTAAACTAATAACTAATAAGTTACGTTTTTCAGCATGTAAATAATTAAGAGATTTTCTTTTATTTTAGAGACGAACTTAATAGAAAATATAGTCATTGTAGGTTTATCCTTTAAAAATAAAAATGAGACGAGCCTCGCCAAATAAAACGTATAGATTGCGGGGACCTCACAAAATGTATGGTTTAATTAGAATTCGGAAGGACCGTTTAGCGAATTTCATGGTCTTCCCCAAAATAATAATGCGATAGTCTCTTTAGGCACGTGTTTAATATTTTACTTTCTTAAGCCTGGGTGTGCATCTCATGCGACCCGTATCCAAATCTCAAAACATCAAATAAAACGTGTTCCGGATTGTGTGTACATTTCATGTGACGCAGTCCAAAGACGTGCTTTAAGCGATGTTCACATTTCTTTTAAAAACAATAATAATAAAGCGGTTAAAAGATAAAATTTACACATAAGTTCATATTTGTATAAAATCAGATAATCAAGCCGAATATAACAGTTGAGAGACCGTTCTAGAACCACGGAACTCGGGAATGCCTAACACCTTCTCCCGGGTTAACAGAATTCCTTATCCGAATTTCTGGTACGCAGACTGTAATATGGAGTCATTCTTTTCCTCGATTCGAGATTAAAATTGGTGAGTTGGGACACCCTAAATCTCCCAAGTGGCGACTTTGAAATTAATAAACCAATCCCGTTTCGATTGTCCTTTAATTGGAAAAACTTCCTTGCACCCTCGCGGGTGCGGAAAAAGGAGGTGTGACAGTACCCAGAGTCATTGTGACTCTCGGAATGCTCCAATTCATCTAGCACAATATCTCGATCTCCTACTTCATTAAGAAATTTTTGAAAGTAAGTCTGAAATCTCCTCTTAATCTAGGAATCTTCCATCAATACTCTACCATCGTCGTCCTTGATGCATCTCACTTGGTCTAAATCTCGAGCTTTCCTCTCTCTCAGCTTGGCCAGCCTAAATAACTTCTTCTCCCCGCCTTTTTTCCCTAGCTCCTCGTACATACGACCATAAGCCACAGTCTTAGCCTCCGTGACCGCCAGCTTCGCTTCCTTCCTAGATACCTTATACCTCTCCATGCCCGCTCACCTCTCTTCCTCACCTATGCTCCCCACTAACGTCCGTTACGCCTCCTTCTTCGCTTCCATTTTACCTTGTAGCACTTCATTCCACCGCCAGTCTCCTTTGTGCCTGCTAGAGATGCTCGTCGAGACCCCTAACACCTCTTTTGCAGCCTCCCTTATACAGTCTACTGTCGTTAACCATATAGTGCTCGCGTCACCACTGCTCTTCCAAGCTCCAATAGCCAACAACCGCCCCTCCAACTCTTGGGCTTTATCTCCCCACCTGATTCTCGGTCTTCCTCGAGCCGACATTTTCCTCCTCTTCACCATAATACCAACGTCCATCACCAAGAGCCTATGTCGCGTCACGAGTATCTCACCTGGAATCACCTTGCAATCCTTGCACAACCCTCTGTCACGCCTCCTGAGGAGGAGATAGTCAATCTGAGTCTTTGCCACCGCATTTTGAAAAGTAACCAAATGCTCCCCCCTCTTCGGAAAGCTAGAGTTTGCAATCACCAACCCAAAAGCCTTAGCGAAGTCTAGTAACGAGGTTCCTCCTTCGTTACTCTCCCCAAAACCGAAGCCTCCATGCACTCCATCATACCCACCAGCGGTCGACCAAATATGACCATTGAAATCCCCTCTTATAAACCTAGCAGAAAGGATTTCTACAATAGGGGAAATCAGAACCCTAGATCATTCCAATTCTTGTCTACTATCGTTTGTGGTTAGTTCTTAATTATTGCATTTTCATTACGTAATATTTAGTTAGTAAACATCCAATCTATTACTTAAATATTTCTGAAGATTGAATACGTGAATTTGTGTGAGTTCAATAGTTGTGATTGATAGGTTAATTACCTATGGGATTCGACTCCGGACTTGTTAACCGAAATATATTTGCAGCGACCGCTTTGTGCTTTTTATAAGGCATAGTTGGGCGTGATCAAATTTTGGCGCCATTGCCGGGGAATTAATGGTGTTATTAATTGCACCTAAAAGAAGTGCTAAAATTCTTAGAGTAGTCAATTTTCTTCAATTTAAACCAAGTACATTGAAATTCTAACGTTTGTAGTCTTGGGTGTTACAAGTGCGTGCCTAGAAACTCCTCGAGAACTGGTGAATTGTTCAAAGCATTATCAGATCCTGAGAAAGTTTTCAAGGCATTGAATCGTGCAAACAAGAAAGGCAAACAACAATAGAACTCAACAGAACAAATCGAACCAGACATGGGAGACGAAGTAAACAACAGAAATAACGGGAGTGACCCGAAAAATCAGGGTATGGTGCCTTCTGCCAGAAGCAGTATTGTACGATTGGGCACAACCCACCGCCGACAACCTAGCAACCGCAATTGCAGTCCCTCAGATACAAGCAAAATCATTTCAAATCACAAATAACATGCTACATTTGTTACAAAACAAAGGACTGTTCTCAGGGTCATACATTGAAGATTCTCAGTAGCATCTGAAGAATTTCCTATCGATATGTGCCACGCAAAGGCAACATAATGTGACACCGAAAGCAATACGACTATTGTTGTTTCAGAGAAAGCAAGATCCTACTTGACAAGATGGCCCAAAACTCAGGATGGATGATATGAAACTCTCCAATCACTCCTGTAGTTCACTCAGTGGCTTTAGACCCAACTAAATCCATAGCTGAAAATATGGCCACTTTAGTGATATAAATGAGTATCCTTACCAAAAAGGTTGATGAATCAGGCCAGAAGCAGCAGGTACACATAGTTGATGCAACTAATGAGGGCTGATGTGCATCATGCATTAACCAACCATATGTTTTCTCGTGGAGTGCGGAAGGTGATAACCAACACTATCAGGAAAATATGAACTATGTGGCCAACTATGGGGGACAGAGGCAAGGTGGTTAGAATTGGGGTCAGCAGAATCAACAATATAGACCAACTCAGCAGCGGTACAATAACATCAACAATCTTGGGGCTATGCGACCACATGGTCAAGTGGTGCCTTACCAAAGGCAACAAGGTTATAACCAACAAAATCAGCAGTTGGATTATCAACAACCTCAACAATAAGAGATTGTGAAACAAGATGACGGGTTTGCTAAACTTGAGGGAATGCTGAATAACAGTAGCAGAATGCTGCAACAACTGATAGGGACCACTGGAAAATTAACAGAGAGAGTAGACTCACATGAATCAACAATAAAGGGTATTGAGGTGCAATTAGGACTGTGAGCACGTGATTTTTGCTTCACAAAAACTACTCCCAAAGAAATCAAAAAATAAAATAAATTGCTTTTGGGTACAATTTTGAGAATTTTGCGTGACATTTTGGATAATTATTTTTTTCTGTGAATGTTTATATTGTTTTAATTAATTAAAAATACAAAAAATATATGTTGCATGCACATTTAAGATTTAATTGTGCACTTAGGAATTAATTGAACCATATTTTGTTTTTAAGAGGAAGAAAATCACAAAATAATGTATTTTTTGCATTTTTAGCATTTCATGTCCAAGTTATGTGATTTTATTTGATTGTGTGTGTTAATTATTATTAAAAAGTTAGTAGTACTTTTGTAAATTAATCTAGTCCTATAAGCTAATTTAGGATTTTTGGAATTTTTAGTTTTATTAGTCTAAGAAAAGGAAGGCAAAATAAAAGAGTTTTAAGTCATATTTGGGCCAAATCAATTTAAAGTCCCAAACAATTTTTCTTCCCCTTTGAAATTGAAACCCGGATACCCAGCCCATACCCCATCCCCGACCCGGTCTGCCCCATAGCCCAAACAACCAACCCCCCTTTCCCCATTTTCATTTTCATTTTCTAAACCCCTAACCACCAAAAACCCTAAACACCCGCCCCTCTTCTTTCTTCTTCTTCTTCGAACCCACCACCCCCCATGGTGGCCCTTCTTATTCATCTTCGTCCAAACGACCACCCCAATGGCTGCTTTTCTTCTTCATCTTCATCCAAACGACCACCCCCATGCTGCCTTCTTCTTCATCGTCGTCCAAACGACCACGTCCATGGCTGCCCTCCGCCTCGCGCCCACCACGACCACGTCCAACAGCCATCAACAACTTCTCCAATTGTCCAACTCCCATCACATCGGTGACCACACACGCACACACAACACCCTACGCAGCCTTCTCACCTAAACTTGAACCTTCAGACCTAAGTAAAGTGAACACCTTCTGTCTCTTCTTCTTCGTCTAGCATCATCATCCGAAACAACGCGAAACGCAGAAAAAAATGCAAAAAAGAACAGCGAAAAGTCCCAATCCAGTCATCAAAGCTTCAGCTCTTCAAAATAAGTTTTTGAATTTCATTTTTGGTCAGGAGATCTCCATTTGAGACCGTTAGCTCTTCGTTTCCGTTTGAGGTCCTTTCGTCGTTCTGATTTGACTCGCTGTTCCTACTCGGTTGTACTGTCGCTTCTCAAACAAACTATTGGTGTCGTGATTCTTCTTCTGTGGACTCCCAACCAAAACCAATCATCAACAACCCACAGCCCAACCACCCTCCAGTCCAAAATGAGACCAACCATCCGAGGTCGTGCTCAGTCCTACGTCGAGGCAGTGCGTCGAGGTTCCATCCGAGTCCGTGTTTGTTAGTTAAGCGTCGAAACAGTGTTGCAAACGAAGCTGTGTTTCATCGGAAGTTCAACATTGTTCGACGTCGGATCGTTAGCATAAAGGTCAGCCATAGCTCGTTCATGGATATTTTGCTTTTTCTTTAGAGTTTCGTTTTCACTGTGCATAACGGAGCAAGAAAGTGCAGTAGTAAAGGTCATATCTCTTACCTCGAATCTATGCTATTCGCGGACCTATTTGTGGTTTCGTTTTAATGTGGGTTCATTTTGATAAAATTTGCACATGAAGTATCCTACTGCATATTCGTTGAAATTATATGTGTATGCGTTTTTTCTACTGTTTTGAGTTCAATTGATGATTGTGTTTAGTGATTTGGATATACTTGTTTGTTCTATTAAGTTTGTTCTGATATGAATCTGGCCTTGTTGAATTGTCCTAATGTTGTTGATTGGGAGTTAGTTTCATGTGTTTTAATTAGTCAATTGTTAGGTTTTCTCACTTAAGATTGGTTATAGCTGCTATAGTTTGGTTAATTGATTTAGGAGGATTGGATATAGCTGATGGGGTAGAATGGTAATTTCAATAGTTTCAAGGGTATTTCGGGATTTAAAGTTTTTAATTTGAGTGCTCTGTCCACTAAGCACTAATAATATTAAAATAAGTCATTGTTTAATACATAGTGGGGGACAAGACATTTGCTAGTGGGGAATAAGGCATGCAAGAGTGGGGAACAAGGCATGCAAGTGTGGGGAACAAAACATAATGGTATGAAAAGCTTAAAAAGGATTGATTAAAATATGTTGTCCATACCTGTTTTTGGGTTATAAATAGGGTCATTTCAAGACAGAAAAGGGGGTTTTTTTTTAAAAGGAAAAATGAGTTCTCTTTCAGTCTTTGTTTTCAGAGAGTTTAGGCTGGATTTTTAACATTTAAAAGTTCAGTAATTTGAGAGTAAAAAGAAAAAGGAGGTTGGTTTTTTAATCCTAAAAGGTTCAGTGTTTGGAGAGTTAAGAAACTGAAAAGGGTTTCAATTGGTTCTTCCTGAGTTTGCTATTGGTTATTGGCTACTGTTTTCATTGGGTATTGTTGGAACTCTGCTGGTTCCTTCCTTTTTAATCTGTCACTGGGTTGTTCTGTCACTGCGTTGCAGTGTTATTACTGTTGCTGACTATTCCTTCATCTTCTTGTACTTCCATTATCCAGGTACATGTTCTAAAACTCTCAAATTTAATGGAAATGAAGTAAAGAGTTGTTGGAATGGATTTCTGAATTTCTCCTGTTTCTTTGTGTTTAATTTAATGTATAATCAGTAGTTCACTTGATATTTCATAGTATGTATTGGAATGACTTTGGAATGCATAAACTGGACTGTTGAATCTATTTCTACAAACATGTGAATACCAATTGTAATTAATTTTAGTTTGTGATTACTAGTTATGAAATATAGTGTAGTTAATTCTTTTTCAGTAGTCGTGAAATAGTTTCAAATAGGTTATGCCACAAAACAGGTTCAAATAGTTCATGGAAATCAGCATGTTGGTTTAATAGGGTTAGTTCTGAAATTGCGAGTTCACTTGAGTAAGTAACATCATTTTAAATAACATTGTGAATAATGTTAGTAACTAATATTCTCAAATGTTAGTGATTGATGTTAGCCTGATGTCAGTTTTTTAAGCATTGACTCATTTCTTCAACAAGTCGTAAAGAGAGTTAAAAAATGGCTTTGTATTACACATAGTTAATTCCAGTAGTTCAATTCATCTAATAATGTTAGTTTAAATTAATCAAAGAATAGTTAGTTTATTTTGATATTACTGGGTGTCAATCTCGTGTTCTATTCATAATCTCAACTTTAGTGTTATTAACTAATAGAATAAGGAACGATACAATCTCCCTTGAGTAAGCTCTGTTGCAATTTTCCGTTTGCATTTGTCTTAATCTAATAAATAATAAGAGGCACGAGCTTATAAACATGTAACTAATTAGGACCTCTTCTCTTTTATTTTAGAGACGAACTTAATAGAAAAATATAGTCACTTTAGGATTGTCCTTTTAAAATAAACGAGATGAGCCTCGTCAAATAAAACGCACAGATTGCGGGGCCCTCGATAATTGTATATATTAAAATATTTAGATTTCGGGATGGGCCGTTTAGCAAAATTTCACGGCTTCACCCAAAATAATAATACACTAGTCGCTTTAGGCGCGCCTTTAATAATTTACTTTCTTAAACTCGGGTGCACATTTATGTGACCCAAATCCAAATCTTGATAGAGTTGAAATGTGTCAATAATCACGGATGCATTGATGTGACGTGGTTCGAGATGTATTTTCACGATGTCGCAATTCTCGTTAATAATGATAATAATAAAAGCGGTTAAAAGTTAAAATTTGCACATAGGTTCAACATGTATTAAAATCATATAAATAAGCCGAATATGACAAGTTGAGCGGCCGTGCTCGAACCACGGAACTCGGGAATGCCTAACACCTTCTCCCGGGTTAACAGAATTCCTTACTCGGATTTCTGGTTCGCGGACTGTAATACAGAGTCAATCCTTACCTCGATTTGGGATTCAACCGGTGACTTGGGACACCATAAATCTCCCAAGTGGCGACTCTGAAATAAATAAACAAATCCTGTTTCGATTGTCCTTTAATTGGAAAAACTCCCTTCTGCGCCCCTTGGCGGCGGCGCGGGTGAAAAAGGAGGTGTGATAGCTCTGGCGACTCTGCTGGGGACCGAACCCAGAATCTCTGGTTCAGGGTTCAGAATTTGAGCTTAGATGAATTGTTATATTTGGCTTTATTTATTATCTGATTTTATTACATGTTTTGTCCTAATGTGCTAAAATGTTGCTTTTAGCGCTTTGATATTATCTGAACTGTATATATAAACTGCTACGAAATCCCTCTCTTCTCTCTCTTGAGGAGTGCACGCTGGTCGTGACTTCTTTCTGTTAGTGTCATATCCCAAAATAGAACGAGGATTCGGAGGAGTTGCAAAACCGGATGATCTTTTGGTTACCGGTACGCAGTTCCCATCCTCGGCTCGAGTGGTCCGCTCGAGTAAGCCAGGTCTAGAACAAACACCCAGGATGAACCTAGTATAACAAAACCTCATGTCGGATCCCTAGTAGGAACGCTTATTTGCATCATGTGCACTTGACTTAGGGGACTCAACACAGGGGTTGGGTTCGTCTAGGACAAGCGACCTGAAATGAAAAAGACCATCCTGCTGCATCCTGTTTGTTTTACGCATTTATTTGCTGCAGACTTGCATGCTGACCGGCTTCTGAAAATACTGGAATATTTGAAAAAAAATAGTAGTGTGGAGAGATAATTCTGAGTTAACAAGTCTTGTTATCAGAATTAGTTTATTGTCGTGGCCCGAACTACGCCGGTTTAATTCTCACAGGATGTGAGATACGTAGGCAGCCCTCATCGGGTCCAACTTTTCCCTTTTTTGCAAAAATAGCCAAAAAAAATGTCAAAATTTTTAATCTTTCGTCATAAATAAGTCGGGTGATTCCATTCTTGTAAAAATAGCCGAATGTCCCTAAAAAAATGCCGGAAGGTTGTTTTTGCAAAAATAGCCACTTTTGGTCATTTTCAAGGTTTTGTCCGGTTGGTAAAACACAGCCTTTAAATCTTCTTCGAAGTGGTGAAAGGCCATATTGACAAGACCGGAGTTTTATTTAAATGTGTGTCAATTTTAGTTTATTCTTTCTTTGAGTCCAATGAGTGTTAATCACCCTAAACAAACATACAGAATGAGCCCGGGTCCAAGTTTGCCGGTAACAGTTAGGAGCAAGATCCCTTTGGAGTTGCGCTTGTGGTGGGAGGATTTGGAAAAGTCAGAGCGAGATAAGATCAAATTACATCTGGGAGGTCTCACCAGTTTGTTGAACGTCAGATCCAGATGTGACATCATAAAGGCTTTGGTTACATTTTGGGACCCAGCCCACAGTGTATTCCACTTCTCATATTTTGAACTCACTCCAACCTTAGAAGAGGTAGCAGGTTATATGGACATTACTGAGGGGCTAAGGCACAAATATCTGATTGCTCCAAGAGCCGTCAATTCGCACAAGTTCATGGATCTACTGAATATAAGCAAGGGAGTCCCATACTCTGAGTTGGATAGAGGTTTTTCTACTCTGTAGTTCATATACCAGAGGTATGGGCATATAGGAGGGTTCAACGATCTTGAAAGCGGGGTTTGCAGCAGAAGGAATCGAGAAAAATGGGATGAACATAGGCGGTTCGCCTTCATGGTAGCGTTCTTGGGCATTGTGATGTTTCCTCGGAAAGACAGAAATATTGATTTGAAGGTGGCTGGAGTCGTCAAGGTCCTAATTACCAACAATAAAAGCACGCTTGCCCCTATGATAGTGTCCGAGATATACCGAGCTCTCACAGCCTGTAAAGCCGGGGTAGATTTTTTCGAAGAATGCAATTTGTTATTGCAAATGTGGATGATCGAGCACTTGTGTCATCATCCTCAGTATATAAGCTATAGATCTACAAACAAAGGTTGCATTGAAGAATATAACACGAGGGTTTCATGGCTCAAATTGCCAGAAGGGTCTGAAGACTGGGTATCTTGCCTTCGCGCCATCACTGTAGCACAAATAGGGTGGACATTGGGTTGGCTTCCTGTTGAAGAAATTGTGTACATGCCCGCCATGGGTCCTTACTTCCTTTTAATGGGACTCCGAGGTATTTAGCCTTATGCGCCTTACCGGGTGATGAGACAGTTAGAGAGGTATCAGGTGGTACCCCCAGATGAAGATCTCAGTGTTTATGCAATCGAGGTTAGCACCAACGGCCAATTTCATGAAGAAACCGTTCGTTCTATATGGAATGAATGCCAGTATTTAACAGTAAACACTCGAGTACGCGACCTATCCAGAGGCGAAGTCTCACCTGCTTATATCGCCTGGTTTAGGAAAAGAGACATTGTATGGGATGAGCCAGAACGGCCAACCAAAAAACCTCACATTCAAGAATTCGTTGAGGCGTCACAAGAACCGTGGGACTGGTTGGCCAAAGAGCGCGAACACCGGGCCGAAGTAGGCAAGCTGAAACAACAGATCGAGGATCTAAAATTAGAGAACAAGGTGCAAGTTGCTGCCGATGAAGGAGAGAAGAACAAGTTAGCCCAAGCAAATGAGGCTCTCAGCTCAGATCCGACAAATGAGGATAGATGCTAACAATCAGCAAAGGAGTCGGTCGGATGAAAGATTGATTAACGGACTAAAGAAGGAAATCGGTGAGTGCCGGGATGATTTGAAGAAATCTGAGGGTACCATAGCACAACTCCAGGTACAATGGGCAAAGAGAACGAAAGAGCGCACACAGTACCTACAACAGGCAGGGAAAGATTATGAAAAGACCATTGTCAGTCTAAAAAGGAAGGTGACCACCCTAGAGAGCAAGGCGGCTAAACAAGCCAAGGCTTTTGAAACCAAGAGTAAACACTGTTGTTATCTGATGGCCTCGATGGAAGATGAAATACAGCAGTTACGGAAACAACATCTGCATGATTCTCGGGTTTTGAAGGCTAGAGGGGATCAGATAGAACGCCTACTCCTAGAGAAAGACCGAACCAGGAACAAGATTCTGACTATTGCTCGTGCTATCACCAGGAAATGTCGGGAGTGCGAAAACATGACCCGTACTACTTTCTTCTCGGCAGTGATGATATTTGTGAAGCAAATTATGTACGAATTGGAACAGCTGGAAAGGAACCTTACACCTAAACCCGCGGCGAGGCCGAATGACGCCCCGCGGGCACCCAAATTTAAAACTTTAATGTGTTCATAGTTTGAATCTGCATTTTTCTTTTTCTTAGAGTCTGGTGTCTATTAGAGTCTATCTTTATTTCGCATCAGAGTATGTCAGTAGTAATTGAGTTCGTACTTGGTTTGGTTTCGAGTCTGTTATTTTCCTTTCCAAAAAGTGTCTGGTTTGTAATAGAGTGTTTATTAATGAAAAATCGAAAATTTCCAAAAAATTATCCTTTTCTTTTCGCACTTATGTGGCAGAACTACGTGCGGTCTGATTCATGTAGGGACATGATACGTATGCAATCAACATAAGATTCGACCACCACTAAAAAGAAAAAAGAGAAAAGAAGAAAAGAAAGAAAATAAAAAGAGAGATAAAGAAAGTTTCGAAAATGCTTAAACAAGGCACAAACAAAGTAAGCCAGAATGACGCATGCAGTCGAAGCAAAGACATGTTAGAAATGGTTAAACTGCCTAGGAACATTGCATCCCCCAACGAGAAATTGCAATATGTGTTAAACTCTAACGCTAACAAGTTTGTTGTTTATCCAGAGAGAGATTTCGAACCAGTTAGTTTGTTAGAACGTTCTGGCAGATTACCATTACCAAACAAGATCCAAAGGGCCCGTACTAAAAAGCATGACTAGTTCAGACCAAAGTGTCGAGGATGAAAGGACGGAGAATCAAATGCTGAAGGAGGAAATGGATAAGATGAGACAGGAGATGAAAGAAATGCAGCTGGCTTTAGCTAGGGTACAAAAGATGCCTAACCCTCCCGTTATTCCCACTCTCCCACCAGGACACACGCCGGAATACCCTTCCCCCGGCCCTTCGACAAGCTTCCTCAGTCACCAATACTATCAGGGAAGAAATGCCTATGATCCCAAGATTCACAACCCAATCAGAACCCTCCCCCACCAAATGTCCCGGTTTTCGTGGCACCCCCACCAGCCACACTACAAAGATCATCCAGCGAGCCGTTGTTTCAGGCTCATGATAACCAGTATTACCCCCCCCCTGAACCAACCTTCAAAGCACTCGAGCCTCATACTTATAATACTCACTTTGAGCTCCCGGTAGAGACTGAAAAGCCGGCTAAGAGCCCAGAGCAAGACGAAGTGCTTCGAAAGTTTAAAAGCCTGGAGCAATCCTTCAGGAATATCCATGGGTTAGGCAACCAAGTCAGTGTGGCCTACAAAGATCTGTGCCCATTCCCCGATGTTCAATTGCCGGCAGGTTTTAAAATGCCAAAGTTCGATCTATATAAGGGACATGGTGATCCCATGGCACATCTACGAGGTTTCTGTAGTAAGATGAGAGGGGCAGGTGGAAAGGATAAGCTACTGATAGCTTATTTTGGTCAATGTTTAAGCGGGTCCGCACTGGAATGGTACACAAGGTAGGATCCTAGCAGGTGATATACCTGGGACGATCTAGTACAAGCATTTGCAGGTCACTTCCAGTATAACCTTGAGATCGTCCCTGACCGTTTCACATTGCTGAAACTTGAGAAGAAGCCCGGGGAAAGCTTCCCAGAATTTGGGTTCCGCTGGAGAGAGCAGGCAGCAAGAGTTGATCCTCCGATGAGAGAGGGGAAGATGGTGGACTACTTTCTACAGACTCTAGAGCCAACTTACTTTGGTCACTTGGTGACGTCAGTTGGCAAATCTTTCAACAAGGTGGTGAAAATGGGCGGTATGATTGAAGAGGGACTTAAGTCCAACAAAATCCTGAGCTATTCGGCGATTAAAACAACCACTCAGGCCATCCAGAGCGGCACGGGAGGTGCGCTCGGAAAGAAGAAAAGGGAAGATGTCGTAACAGTCGAGGTAGGTACTTGGTCCAGATCCAGAGGTCCCCCCTTTCACTACCAACCTAAACCCCATCACTCAAATTACCCACACATTCCATATGGCCCTCCACAACCCTATTACCCACCACAAGAGCCACATTTCTCTGTCCATCACGCCCAAACTTACACCCAGCCTTCGGCTCGCTCGCAATGGCATGCGCTGGCTCCCCAAAATACATATCCACCTCCACAAAACACATATCCACCACCAAGGGCCTATAGGAATCCTTCGGGACCAGGTTTTCGTGGGAATCAGACTTTCAGGAATGAAAGGGTGCAGAGGCCGAGAACATTCACTCCGCTGGGAGAAACCTATACTACTCTGTTCCACAAATTGAGGCAGTTAGGCCTATTGAGTCCTGTGGAGCCCAAATTGCCAAATCCCCTTCCCAAAAATCTGGATCACTCGGTAAGCTGTGAATATTGTTCGGGGGCTCCCGGGCATGATACTGAGAAGTGTTGGAAGTTGAAGACTGCCATACAAGATCTTATTGACACAAATAGGATCGAGGTCCAGGAGCCAGAGGCACCCAACATCAATCAGAACCCTTTGCTAGCACACCATGAAGCCCACATGATCGAACTAGTGCACGAAGGAGGGAAGCTCAAGAAGCCCTCACAAACGGTAATGATGATCCGTGCCAGTCCGAAAGAAAAGTCGATCAGTGGAAAAGCGGTAGTACAGTCGGAAAGGGTAGAAGGCAAGCCAGTGGTGGTGATGGGGAAGAGTTCGCCTGATGTTACCAAGAATCCAGAGCCGGTCAAAGTAATGGTGCAAGGGATATCAAGCAAGCCAGTAGCCGTGAAGGGGGCATGCACAGGACCAGTTGTTATCAGGCCAGTAATGCAGTTGCCGATAACAAGTGAGAAAGTTGTGTCATGGAGCTACAATCAAGTAATGGTAATGCACATGGGGAAGGAAGTTGTGGAAGAAATATGTGAGGCATAGGGGTTAACTCGTCCGGGAAGGTGTTTTTCCCCGCAGAGTTAAGAAGGGCCAATCCAGTAGCGATAAAGAATCCAGTTACCGAGGAAGAGGCGGAAGATTTTTTAAAGAAAATGAAGGCGCAAGATTATTCCATTGTGGAACAGTTGAGGAAGACCCCGGCACAGATCTCATTGTTATCATTGTTGATCCATTCAGACGAGCACCGCCAGGTATTGATGAAAATTCTGAATGAAGCCCATGTTCCGGATAAGATCTCTATGAATCATCTGGAGAAAATACCAAACAAGATTTTCGAGGTCAACAGGGTCACTTTTTCAGACGACGAGTTGCCCGTGGAAGGTACAGAACACAATAGAGCCCTTTATCTGACCGTGAAGTGCGAAGACTCAGTAGTCACTCGAGTACTGATTGATAATGGGTCCAGTGCCAATATCTGTCCTTTGGTCACATTGAACAAACTGAAGGTCGATGGTGACCGGATTCACAAGAACATCATCTATGTTCGAGGGTTTGATAGTGGTGGTACAGACACAGCGGGTGACATCATACTTGAGTTAACAATTGGTCCAGTCGAGTTCACCATGGAGTTTCAAGTGTTAGACGTGGCAGTGTCATATAATCTTCTATTGGGGCGACCCTAGATCCACGCCGCCAAAGCAGTGCCTTCTACATTACATTAGATGGTCAAATTCGAGTGGGATAGGCAAGAGATCATAGTACATGGGGAAGACAATGCAAACGCCGTAAGTGATGCCATCGTGCCCTTCATAGAAATTGATGATGATATGGGACCGTGGGTTTACCAGGTTTTCGATACGGTTTCAGTGGGTAAAATTTCTAAAGGCGAGGACCTTCCACTTCCCAGGATCGCAGTTGCGACTGTCATGGTAGCCTCAGAGATGTTGAAGAACGGGTTTGTGCCAGGCAAAGGTTTAGGGGCTGATCTTCAGGGTATTGTTCAGCCGGTTTCTTTGCCCAAAAATCTGGACACCTTTGGGTTGGGGTTCAAGCCTACAACGGCAGATGTGAGACGGGCCCGCAAGTTGAAGAAAAGAGTCTGGATCCTTCCCAAGCCAATCCCGCGCCTATCCAGATCATTTGTCAGAGTAGGTATCAGAAAGCTGTCGGGCCCAAAAGTTCTCGGACCACTGATTGGGCCAGATGGAGATTTGAATGAAGACTTTGAAAGGCTGTTCGCTCATGTCAACATGATAGAAGCTGGAGAAGGTTCCAGTAAGGCAGACATATAGTTTGTGGGGCCTAGGGCCAATATCAACAATTGGATGGCTACTCTCCTTCCTACTCGGAGGGAGTCTTGGTAGTGGGCTCTGATTTTTCTTTCTTGTTTTTGGATTATTCCAGGGTTGTAATCCAATTTTGTTTTGTATTCGGCAAAGTGTGAAACTCTGTTATCCCGTATTTTAATAAAGTGAAAGCTTTTTCTTCTTATTTTGTTTTAACTTTGTTTTCTTCTTTTCTCTTTCTGAACAGTTCTCTTTATATTGATTCTAATGACTTGGCATGCACAACGGATCTTCAACCCAGTCTAAGAAATTAATCTGATTCCGAACTAATTATACAAGGGGTCAATTATGATAATGATTTGGAATACGATGAGGATGAAGCCTTCGAAGAGATAAACAGAGAGTTAAGCCAGTTTGAAGAGAAATCCAAGCCCAACTTAAATGACACAGAAGCCATCAATTTAGGGGATGCAGATGATACCAGAGAAACTAAAATAAGCATCCACATTGCACCGAATATCCGGGTGGAACTAATCAAAGCACTTATTGAGTTCAAAGACGTTTTTGCATGGTCGTATGATGACATGCCAGGGTTAAGTACGGATTTAGTGGTTCACAAGCTGCCCACTGACCCGGCGTGTCCTCCCATCAAGTAGAAATTGAGGAAGTTCAAAACAGACATGAGTGTGAAGATTAAAGAGGAAGTAACCAAGCAGCTGCAAGCAAGGGTTATTCGGGTCACTCGATATCCTGATTGGTTGGCTAATGTGGTGCCAGTGCCGAAGAAAGATGGGAAGATCAGAGTGTGTGTCGATTACCGCAATTTGAATAGGGCAAGCCCCAAGGATAACTTTGCATTACCCAACATCCATATCTTGATCGATAATTGTGCCGGACGTGAGATCGGATCTTTTGTAGATTGCTATGCTGGGTATCATCAGATTCTGATGGATGAAGAAGATGCGGAAAAGACGGCATTCATTACGTCGTGGGGGACTTATTGCTACCGGTAATGCCTTTTGGCTTGAAAAATACTGGGGCAACGTACATAAGAGCAATGACTACAATATTTCATGACATGATACACAAAGAGATTGAGGTATACGTGGACGATGTGATCATAAAATCCAAGCATCAGGAAGACCACGTAGCAGACCTGAGGAAGTTTTTCCAAAGACTTCGAAGGTATGATATTAAGCTCAACCCGGCCAAATGTGCATTTGGTGTTCCATCTGGAAAGCTGTTGGGATTCATCGTCAGTCGGCAAGGCATTGAGCTGGACCCGTCAAAGATCAAATCCATCCAAGATTTGCCACCGCCGAAGAATAAGACATAAGTAATGAGTCTGTTGGGAAGGTTGAATTATATCAGCAGGTTTATCGCTCAACTCACAGCAACTTGTGAACCCATTTTTCGGCTACTTAAGAAAGATGTCGCGGTAGAATGGATGACAGAATGTCAGGAGGCATTTGACCAAATCAAAGGATATTTATCAAATCCACTTGTGTTGGTTCCCCCTGAGCCCGGGAGACCGTTAATTCTTTATCTAACGGTCCTGGAGAATTCGTTTGGCTACATATTGGGGCAACACGACATTATAGGAAGGAAGGAGCAAGCTGTCTATTATCTCAACAAGAAGTTTACAGCATATGAGGTTAAGTACACTCAACTTGAGAAGACATGTTGCGCCCTAACTTGGGTGGCCCAGAAATTGAAGCATTATCTGTCATCATGTACTACTTATCTCATTTCATGCTTGGATCCACTGAAGTATATTTTCCAGAAGCCTATGCCTACAGGGAGATTGGCGAAATGGCAGATATTACTCACAGAATTCGACATCATCTATGTGACGAGGACTGCCATGAAGGCCCAAGCATTGCCGGATCACTTGGCTGAGAATCCTGTTGATGAAGAATACGAACCCTTGGGGACGTATTTTCTTGATGAAGAAGTGATGCATATAGATGAGTTGTAAATGACCAAGAAACTAGGTTGGAAGCTCTTCTTTGATGGAGCCGCAAATGCGAAGGGAGTTGGAATAGGAGCGGTACTTATTTCTGAAACAGGACATCATTATCCTGTTACGACACAACTACGTTTCTATTATACCAATAACATGGCTGAATATGAGGCATGCATTTTGGACTTACGGTTAGCTGCAAACATGGATGTCCAGGACGTCTTGGTTTGGGAGACTCGGACCTCCTGGTGCATCAGATTCAGGGTGAATGGGAAACAAGGGATTTGAAGCTCATACCATATCGACAATGTTTGCACGATCTGAGCAAGCGATTTTGATCAGTGGAGTTCAGACACATCCCAAGAGTTCATAATGAGGTTGCCGATGCTTTGGCCACTTTAGCATCGATGTTGCACCACCCAGACAAAATTCATGTTGAACTATTGTATATTCAGGTTCGTGATCAGCATGCTTATTGTAACATGATAGAGGAAGAAATTTATGGTGAACCATGATTTTATGATGTCAAGGAATACCTCAGGATGGGGATATACCCAGAGCAGGCCACCAGAGATCAAAAGAGAGCCATTCGGCGATTGGCAAATGGATTTTTCCTCAGTGGAGGAGTGCTGTACAAAAGAACCCCAGATTTGGGATTGCTGAGATGTATAGATGCTAGTCAAGCCACGACAGTTATGACAGAGGTACATGCTGGAGTTTGTGGGCCACATATGAGCAGATATGTGATGGCGAAGAAGATTCTTCGAGCGGGGTACTATTGGCTCACTATGGAGCGTGATTGTATTAGTTTCGTGCGGAAATGCCATCAGTGTCAGATACACGGAGATTTGATTCATTCTCTGCCGACAGAATTGCATACAATGTCAGCACCATGGCCATTTGTTTCCTGGGTCATGAATGTCATTGGACCTATTGAGCTGGCAGCTACCAACAGTCATAGGTTCATTCTGGTGACCATCGATTATTTCACTAAGTGGGTTGAAGCTAAAACTTTCAAGTCTGTAACCAAGAAGGCAGTGGTAGACTTTGTTCATTCCCATATCATCTGTAGATTTGGGATCCCAAAAGTGATCATCACGGACAATGATGCTAATCTTAACACCGGTTTGATGAAAGAGGTATGTCAACAGTTCAAGATTACACACCGCAA
This sequence comes from Nicotiana tabacum, assembly GCF_000715075.1. Taxonomy (NCBI): domain Eukaryota; kingdom Viridiplantae; phylum Streptophyta; class Magnoliopsida; order Solanales; family Solanaceae; genus Nicotiana; species Nicotiana tabacum. The sequence goes on from NC_134087.1 coordinate 120,956,601, forward strand.
TTCCACACCATATCGCCCCAAGGCGAATGGAGCGGTCGAGGCGGCCAACAAAAACATAAAGAAGATACTGAGGAAGATGATAGAAGGATCCAGACAATGGCATGAGAAATTACCATTTACATTGTTGGGTTATCGCACTATTGTTCGTACTTCAGTAGGGGCAACTCCTTATTTGTTGGTATATGGAGCTGAAGCAGTAATACCGGCGGAAGTTGAAATTCCATCCCTTCGGATTGTCGCTGAAGCTGAGATTGATGATGACGAGTGGGTCAAAACCCGTTTGGAGCAGTTGAACTTGATTGATGAAAAGAGATTGGCAGCTGTGTGTCATGGCCAGCTGTAAGCACGTGATTTTTGACCCTCCCCGAGAATTTTCACATTTTTAGCGTGAATATGTGAAATTGGGTCTAGTATTAACTATTTTTACTTTATTTCATTGCAAAAAAGAAAATTTCAAAAATATATATATAAATTTTAGTTTATGTATCTCTCATAAACTTGAAAAATACAAAAATTGTACTTTATTTTGGTACTTTATATAAATTCGAAAATTACAAAAAATATAGTTCTATTAATGTTTGCAGTCATTATAATACAAAATATTACTTCATATTTTTGTCTTTATTTAAGAACGAAAATTACAAAAAAATAGTTTTATTAATATTCTATAATTATTTTAACTTTGAAAAATACAAAAAATATTACTTCATATTTTTATTACAAAAAAATAAGTTTTATTAATATTTTGTAGCTATTTTAAATCTTGAAAAATATTTAAAAAGATATAGTTTTGTTTAAATACTAGTCTTATTTTTGGTAGTTATTTTGCTTACATAGGACTAGTTAAGCAACGTGTTCCTATTTCTCGGGTCCGGGCAAAAGAATAATATTCGGGTTTAAACTACCCGGTTTTAGGCCTAATTTTCGGACCTAGCCCATAATAAACCGTGTCCAGGACACATGGGGAACCCCACCACGCGTGGGGGACATATGCCTCGAACCCCACCACGCGTGGGCTCATTTTTCTGGGCAGAACCCAGTGCAAAACACGGACAAAAGCATAAAAGGACAGGGGGGACCAACGAAAAGGGACTTGGGAAATTTTAAAAGAAGAAAGAGAGAAAAACCTGCAAAAGAAACGAACGAGGAGGACTTTTGGACTTTTAAAAAAGAAAAAAACCGACTGGGACCAAAGGAGGGACTTTTGGAGAATTTGGAAAAGAGACCACTGTAGCTCTTTCTTCTTAAAAAAGAAGAAAGCAAAAAACCCTACAGGCACTGTTCACGCTTCTTCTTCCTCAAGAAGAAGAAGCAAAAACCCTAGCTCAATCCCATTCCCAAACTGCCTCACGAGCTCCCTCTCCGCCATAACCACCAGCCCCACCATCGTCAAAACCATCTCGTCGCCAAACCACTGCCCGACGACCAAACAACCAGTTGCACCTCCACGCACCTCCATCATGACCACCACTCCGTCCCGACCAACTCCCCCATAACAACCAACAAAACCACCTCCATCACGAACCAAACGCACCTCCGTCAACCACCATTGCCATCCGCCACGAGCTCCAGCTCCACCCAAAACCAGTCGCGACTCGGAACAACCATCGCTGCTGTTCCGTTCAGCTCCCTCTCCGCCATCGTCACTGCCCACGTTGCCATTGTCCCTCGTCGTCGACCACCAAGCCTCCCAAACAACCACCCTCCGACACCCCAAACAGCTCCCTCCGTCCCTTCTGTCCCAACGACCAAAACCAACGAAAACCCTCACCCAAACCATCTCCGGTTGCTGCGTCGTCCAACCACCCCCCGTCGTCAACTGCCCAAACGACCTCTCCAAACGCAGCAACAACCAGCTCCGTCAACAGCCAAACAGACCTCCATAGCTGCTCCTTTCATCACCCCCAACGACCCCTTTGTTGCAGCTTCTCGCAACAGTTGCTGCGTCGAAAATACAGCAGCTGTTGCTGCGTCGCTGCGTTGCTGAGTAGCTCAGCCGTTGCTTCAGTCCGGTGATGTTGTTTTGATCGTCGAGGTCCGGTACGTCGAGGTGCTGTCCGAGGTTCCGTCGTTGTTCTTCGTTCAGAGAGGTCCGGCTTGAGTTCCGTCGGAATCGTGTTTGTCGTTCTGAGTTTGTCGAGGTGCAAAGGTTAGTAAACCTCGACGTATTAGATAAATAAACTTTACGTTGAATGTTTGAGATGCAATATAAAAATTGGTATGGAAATTTTCTGCCTATGTTTCATTGTCTGCATTTTGGTTCATTCTCATGTTATGTTATTCTTATTTATTTGATGACGTTTAATTAAGTTTGACTAGTTGTTCTATGACACAAGTTTGACGTTAATTTGTTCGTCCTTTACTTCGCTTAGTTCATTCAAAAAATTTTAGTACATGTTATTACTAATCCCGAAATACTCATTCGCTAAAACTCTTTTATTAAACCTCTAACAAGTTATGAGATTTTAGTTGTAAAGAAGCTGTAAGGTTTAGTATGGTTAAAAGCGTAAAAATGGCATCCCTTTAAAAATAAAAAAAAATAAAAAAATAAATAATAATAATAAAAAAGAATAAAATGAGAAGAGCCTCGCCGAATAAAAGGGAAAAATTGCGGGGCCCTCACAAAATATATGTATTAAATACTTAGATTCCGGGATGGACCGTTTAACAAATTTCACGGCCCTCCCCAAAAATAATAATGCGCTAGTTGCTTTAGGCGCGCCTTTAATAATGTTATCTCCCTAAACTCGGGTGCACATTTATGTGACCCAAATCCAAATCTCAACGGAGTCGAAATATGTCTTTAGTCACGGGCGCATTGATTGTGGCGTGGCCCGAAATGCATTTCCATGACGTTGCAAATTCTTTTTAAAAAATTAAGAATGAGATGAGCCTCGCCAAATAAAAACATAAATTGTGGGGCCCTCAGTAAATACTTGTTTTAAATTACTTAGAATTCAGGAGGGCCGTTTAGCGAATTTCACGACCTCCGCAAAATAATAACGCGATAGTCTCTTTAGGCGCGTGTTTAATGATTACTTTCTTAAGCTCGGGTGTGCATTTCATGTGACCCAAATCCAAATCTCAAAACATCAAATAAAATGCGTTCCGGATTGTGGGTGCATTTCATGTGACGCAGTCCAAAGGCGTGTTTTAAGCGATGTTCACATTCTTGTAAAAACAATAATAATAAAGCGGTTAAAAGTTAAAATTTGCACATAAGTTCATACTTGTATAAAATCAGATAATCAAGCCGAATATAACAATTGAGCGACCGTGCTAGAACCACGGAACTCGGGAATGCCTAACACCTTCTCCCGGGTTAACAGAATTCCTTATCCGGATTTCTGGTACGCAGACTATAATATAGAGTCATTATTTTCCTCGATTCGGGATTAAAATTGGTGACTTGGGACACCCCAAATCTCCCAAGTGGCGACTCTGAAATAAATAAACCAATCCCGTTTCGATTGTCCTTTAATTGGAAAAACTCCCCCTGCGCCCCTCGGGCGCGGAAAAAGGAGGTGTGACAGCTCTGGCGACTCTGCTGGGGATGATACCCAGAACCACTGGTTCAGGGTTAAGAATTTGAGCTTAGATAAATTGTTATATTTGGCTTTATCTGATTTTTACATGTTTTGAGCCTAATGTGCTAAATGCTGCTTTTACCGCTTTGATATTACTTGAACTGTACATATAAATTGTGCTGAAACCTTTCTCTTCTTACCTCCGGGGATGTGCTTACTGGTTGAGACTCCTTATTCTGTTAGTGTCATACCCTAAATAAAAGAGGCTCGGAAAGTTTCTAAGCCGGCTGGCCTTTTGGTTCCCGGAAAGGAGCTCCTTCCTCAGCTCGAGTTGTCCGCTCGGGTACACTGTCTAGAACACCGACCCAGGTTTTTTGAACCTAGTATAACAAAGCCACATGTCGGATCCCTAGTAGGAACGTTTATTTGCATCATGTGCATTTGACTTAGGGGACTCAACATAGGGGTTGGGTCCGTCTAGGACAAGCAACCTGAAAATAATAGACAATCTTTCGGCATCCTATGTGCTACATGTTGTATTTAGTCAAGGGCGTATGGGTCATTTGGTCATTTCCAGCATGATGTTATTTTAATCAAAGCATGGGGAACATTTGTGGAATCCAAGAAGCCTTGGAATTCCCTATGTCCCCCACGCTTGCTTTTTGGGAAAGGACATGGGGAACATTTGTGGAACCCAAGAAGTCTTGGAATTCTCATATGTCCCCCACGCTTCATATGTTGGGAAAAGCGCATGGGGAGCATTTGCGGAATCCAAGAAGTCTTGGAAATCGTTATGTCTCCCATGCCACATTTTTGAAAGAAATAACAAATATAAAAAAATAAAATACAAATAAAAACAAAGCAGGAAAATTCAAAAAAGATTTTGTATGTTGTCATCATTTTCCACATATAAGAAAATCGTGAAAAAGGAGAAAATAACAGCATAGAAGTCCGAGTAGAGTTGAAACTCTGCCGAAATTTTGAAAATGAAAAAATGTCTTGTTAATTTGTTATACTAAAAGCAAAGGAAAAAAAATCATCATTGTTCTGTCTGTTTTTTTAAATATTAAAGAAAATAGTTTGTTTTGCCATTAAATGAAAATGAAAAAGAGTTTGTTTTTTTTTTTAAAAAAAAATGTTTTATTTATTTTATTTTGTTTGTCTATGAAAATACCAGAAATAAAAATAAAAAGAGTCCGGCGTTGAATGTGATTTTATTATTTGTTCCAAAAATAAGTATATATGTAATCCAAAAAAAAATTCAAAAGAAAGTTCAAAATTCAAAAGGATAAAATAGATAAATAAATAAAAAAAATCCGAAAATATTTTGATTCTTCTTTAGAAAATTCAAAACTCAAAAAAAAAAACATTTTAGAAGCATTTCTTATATTAAAGGTAAAATTCCGAAAATATTTTCTTCTTTTCTTTAGAATAAAAAAGAAAAACGAAAATTCAAAAAATATATTAGTCTTTCTTTTAAAAAAGAAAATCAATCAAAAAATAATATTTCCTCGCTTCTTTTAAAGTAGTTCTTTTAAACGAAAATTCAAAAAGGGTTAGTTCATCTGCTTATTATTATTTGCCTACTTATTCTTATTTGCCCGAACTACGCGGGTTTGATTCTCACCGGATGTGAGATACGTAGGCAACCCTAATCGGGTCCAACCCCACGTTTTGCTAAAAAGCCAAAAACAAATAAATAATAATAAAATAAAAATATATATATGTCAAATTTTAATTTTGTCATAAAGAAGTCGGGTGACGCTGTTTTATCAAGACATAGCTGAATGTTCCCGAAAGGGACGCCGGAAGGCTGACTTTGCATAAACAGCCACCTTTTGGGTCATGTTTTGGATTTGGTCCAATTGGCCCACACAGCCTTAAAATCTTCGTCCTCGAGACGTTGAAAGGCCGTGCTTACAATATTGAGTTTTCTAATTTGAAAAAATGATAAAAAGAGTCATAAATAAGTCAGGTGATGTTGTTTTGCCATAAATAGCCAAATGTTCCCGAAAGGGACGCCAGAAGGCTGACTTTGCATAAATAGCCACCTTCGGGTCATGTTTAGGATTTTTGGTCTAGTTGACCCACACAGCCTTATAAATCTTCGTCCCCGAGGCGCTGAAGGGTCGTGTTTGCAATACCAGGTTTTTATTATAAGTTGAAAAAACAAAAAAAAAACAACAACAACTAGTCAACGGTCAGGTGAATACCGTTCAAATTTTGTCATAATAAGCCGAGCCAGCTTCGGCCGCGTCTTAAACCGTTCTTGCCGAAATAGCCTTAGAGTATCTTCAGTTGTCGAAAGGTTATTTTCGTAAAAGAATGGACAAATTTTTAAAGTGTCAAAATAATCCTCCCCGGCCTCAAAATTCATGTGAAAATTGGAAGGGGCCACATTTGTAAAAAATAACCATTTGGTTGCATTTGTCGAACAAAGAAAGAGAGCTGGAATTTTGTTTTTAAGTCTACCAATCTTTTGATTAGAACATGCGGGTTGTTTAATTTTCAAGCTGGTGGGTAATCTTTAAATCCTTGAAACCCAGTTTGTTTTAAATTTTAAAAAAAAATGTGTGTTTAGTATTGTTTATCTTTTATTGGTCCGAACTACGCAAGGTCTAATTCATGCGGGGTCATGATACGTAGGCAATCTCCATAAGATTCGACCACAACGAAAAAAATGAAAAAAAAGAATGAAAAAAAAATGAAAAAAGAATGAAAAAAAAACGAAATGAAAAAAAATGAATCGAAAAAAAAAGGAAAAAAAAAGAAAAAAAAACATCAAAAAGAGAAAAGAAAAAGATGTTGTCAATAATGAGGACCGACTGAGTCCATTCTAACCTGTTTGTTTCGCAAATAAAGTTAAGGTGGTTGGTTTGTGGTAAGCCGGACAATGACACCCAGAATCCTTTACTTGCACCTCATGATGCACACGCTGCGGGAATCAGGCCTGATGATAGAAGCATTCAAGTCCTAGTGGGAACTTGTTGACTAAGGGTAATGATATTGAAGTTGGCAATGGTCATTGCAGTACTAATGCAAAGCTCAGTGGCTACGATGCCAAGTTTGATAAAATGGGAGGACGCTCCCTTCCTTGGTTAACAAGAAAGAAGCAGCTGGTGGCTTATTCTGTTGTCATTTCTGTTGTCCGGATTATTAAGGTTGTAATTTGATTTTGTCTTGTGTCAAACCTTCTTTCCATTTTGTCATAGCAGTTTGTTTAAATTTTGTCCAGTTTGTGGTAGGATTTTATTCTGGTTGTTTTGTTTGTTTTGTTATTTAAACCATTTCACCAGTAGTCTAATACAAAGTCCGGTCTTTCATTATTTCCAGTCATTCTTTTGTCCTTTTACCATTTTCTGTTCAATGCCGATTCTAGGGACATGACATACGCACACACTTTGGGCCTAATTTTAAAGTTAATCATAAAACCCTGGAAAGGCGATCAGACCATTTAAAGAAAATAAAGACGATTTGAGATTATTCAGAGCCCGAGTCATGTGGAACTGGGGCAAGTTAAACACAAAGGAAACCGTTCAAAGCAAGATTCGCCAAATTGGCATGAGGGTCGGTCATGATAATGAGAGTATCGCCCAACGGTGCTTAAAAATGACAAAGGAAAATAAAATGTTTAACATAATTGTCAAGTCCAGCACCATCAGAAGAGACTACAAATTTAAAGTGTGTTGTTTGCACTTGGCATGTTTTGAAGGCTGAAATGACGAAGGCATTTTGTTCTGCTACCTAAACACTTTATCCTTCGTTAACCCCTTTTGAGCCTTATTTATTTTCTTTCATACCCCTCGTTCGGAATCAGTAGCAACGAAAAAAAGAGAAAGAAAGAAAACAACAAAACGAAAAAAGAGAGAAAAAAAAAGCAAAAGAAAAAGAAAAGAAAGATAAGAAATGAGTGAAAAGAAAGTCACAAGAAAAAAAAAGGAATTGGGAACTACGTTTGACCTGATTCCTCAAAGAGGATACGTAGGCGCTTCACGGCTCGGTCATAGTTTTGAAAAATGAAAAGAAAATCAATTAAAATATCCCCAAGCAAAAAACTGGGGCAAAGGTTGCGTTTGTTGTAAATAAATCTAATTCCGAAAGTTGTAACTGATAACCCAGAATTAATGTATTTTTGAGCCTTTTATACCCTTTCTTTCTAGCCTATCCAAAACTCACATTACGGTCCAAAGAAAGACCTTCTGATCAGTTTTCGAAAATGCCAAGTCAGACAAATGAAGAGTCTTACCGGCGAACATAACATTCTGTTCCACAGCAGAAAGGACTCTAATCTCCAACAGAAAGAGTCATACCAGAAACACTCCAAAATCCCCAGCTGGAGAGTGATACAAATGAGAGAGTCTTATCGGTGAAAACCTTCACAGGCACCATAAGGCGATGAAAGCTGAGAGAAAAGCCAAAAATGAGAGAGACTTGATAGTGAAAACCCTTCGGGCACTGCAAGTCGAATAAGATTAAGAATCAGCTGGGGAATCACCAATTGAGGGTCTTGAAAGATGATTGACGGTAAAGGAAAGGCCCATATGCATGTCATGGCCATTAGAGTCGGTATCTGCGTTTGATAGATTTTTATTTTTAGTTTCCTTTGTAAAAGAGTCATCGTTTCCTTTGTCTTTTATTTTGTTTCCGTTGTCTTTCTCCTTTCATAAAGAATTTGCCCCAATAGAGTCTGTCCGGTCAGAACAAGTATGAAATGACTTCAAAATATGCCATCAGCTTTCCAAGATGAGATCTGACTAGTATATCCCAATGGTATAGTCAGCGAGGAACAAGCGCGAGGCCAGTGTCAAAAAAGATATCCCCAGCAAAGGGAATTGACAAAAGGATTGACGGGCGTCAAGAGAGATATACTTGTCAAACCCAAGGTTATAAACCTCAAAGCCAAGGCCCATGAACAAAGCGAGGAAAGCAGTCAGCATGATTTGGCGAAATCCATACTAGACTAAAAGGTCGGGGAAATGCCAGTTTCCAAGTTATGCCACAAAAGAAGAGGGATATCCCCCAGCAGGAAGGGGTCATCCCCAGTACATAATATCATCCCCAACAAGTGGTGGAGCACAGAGAAAGGAAGAGAGAAAGGGAAAGCCATTCCAGTAGGAGTATCACAACCAACCACCATGTTTTAAACTAACAATTTTGTTTGATTTGAAACAGGTAAGGGAAATGGCATTGAGGCAGAAACGCATGCCACAAGGGATATTATCAAACTGGGGCAGAAAATTTTCCTTCCATTTAGAAAATTTTCTGGAAGTCAGGTACCCCCAGCTGATAGCATTTTACCCCCAACAGGTAAGTAAATCAAGGGAGGTAGTCTTTGAAGGAAGAAGCTATGCAAAAACAAAACAAAAAAGGAATAAAAAAAATAATAATAATAATAATAATAATAAATGGGGAAGGTAGAAAAGGAAAATTCATCCCAATCCCCAGCAAGTATTCGAGGTAAGACATTTTCAAGTCTTAAGGATATGGCGGGTTAATCCGCCCTCAAATAGGATCTGTTGGGTTCATCCGCCCTCAAATAGGATATGTCGGGTTCATCCGCCCTCAAATAGGATATGTCGGGTTCATCCGCCCTCAAATAGGATATGTCGGGTTCATCCGCCCTCAAATAGGATATGTTGGGTTCATCCGCCCTCAAATAGGATCTGTCGGGTTCATCCGCCCTCAAATAGGATCTGTCGGGTTCATCCGCCCTCAAATAGGATATGTCGGGTTCATCCGCCCTCAAATAGGATATGTTGGGTTCATCCGCCCTCAAATAGGATCTGTCGGGTTCATCCGCCCTCAAATAGGATATGTCGGGTTCATCCGCCCTCAAATAGGATCTGTTGGGTTCATCCGCCCTCAAATAGGATCTGTTGGGTTCATCCGCCCTCAAATAGGATCTGTTGGGTTCATCCGCCCTCAAATAGGATCTGTTGGGTTCATCCGCCCTCAAATAGGATCTGTTGGGTTCATCCTTTTATTTCAAGTTTTAAAGACATGCGTCCACCTGAATAACGAGAGGAATACATTTTCTGTCTTTTCATTTCTGTTCTAGGTCACCCACCAGTATAATGCGGGCATATCATTTTTCATGTCTTTACCAGGCGCCCACCTGTATAACGAGAGGAATACTTTTATGTCTTAGTTTAGACAGGCGCCCACCTGAATAACGAGAGGAATACATTTTCTGTCTTTTCGTTTCTGTTCAAGGTCACCCACCAGTATAATGCGGGCATATCATTTTTCATGTCTTTACCAGGCGCCCACCTGTATAACGAGAGGAATACTTTTATGTCTTGTCTTTACCAGGCGCCCACCTGTATAACGAGAGGAATACTTTTATGTCTTAGTTTAGACAGGCGCCCACCTGAATAACGAGAGGAATACATTTTCTGTCTTTTCGTTTCTGTTCAAGGTCACCCACCAGTATAATGCGGGCATATCATTTTTCATGTCTTTACCAGGCGCCCACCTGTATAACGAGAGGAATACTTTTATGTCTTAGTTTAAACAGGCGCCCACCTGAATAACGGGAGGAATACTTTTGTCTGTGCATTTCATATTCTAGGCACCCACCTGTATAACAAGGGAATACATTTTGTGTCTTTACCATTAGGCGCCCACCTGTATAATAAGGGAATACATTCCACGTCTTTACCCATAGGAGATGCATTTCCTCCTAGGTTTGTTTAGTTTTACCCATAGGAGATGCATTTCCTCCTAGGTTTGTTTCAGTTTCACCCATAGGAGACGCATTTCCTCCTAGGTTTGTTTCAGTTTCACCCATAGGAGATGCATTTCCTCCTAGGTTTGTTTCAGTTTCACCCATAGGAGACGCATTTCCTCCTAGGTTTGTTTCAGTTTCACCCATAGGAGATGCATTTCCTCCTAAGTTCAGTTCTACCAATAGGAGACGCACTTCCTAAGTTTATTGTACCCACAGGAGACACACTTCCTCAAAGTTAAGTTTTACCCATAGGAGATGCATTTCCTCCTAAGTTGTTTTAAAAAAAAATGACCTAGTCTGATGAACCTTCTCCTAGGATCAAAATCTTAGTCTGACGAATTTTTCTCCTAAGATAGAGACCTAGTCTGACGAACCTTCTCCTAGGATCAAAATCTTAGTCTGATGAATCTTTCTCCTAAGATAACCAAAAAACAAAAAAATGACCTAGTCTGATGAACTTTCTCCTAGGATCAAAATCTTAGTCTGATGAATCTTTCTCCTAAGATAACCAAAAAACAAAAAATGACCTAGTCTGATGAACTTTCTCCTAGGATCAAAATCTTAGTCTGATGAATCTTTCTCCTAAGATACCAAAAACAAAAAATGACCTAGTCTGATGAACTTTCTCCTAGGATCAAAATCTTAGTCTGACGAATCTTTCTCCTAAGATAGAGACCTAGTCTGACGAACCTTCTCCTAGGATCAAAATCTTAGTCCGATGAATCTTTCTCCTAAGATACCAAAAAGAAAAGACCTAGTCTGATGAACCTTCTCCTAGGGTCAAAATCTTAGTCCGATGAATCTTTCTCCTAAGATACCAAAAAGAAAAGACCTAGTCTGATGAACCTTCTCCTAGGATCAAAATCTTAGTCCGATGAATCTTTCTCCTAAGATGCTAAAAAAAACATTTTGAAAAAAAAAAAAAGAGAATACATCCTAATCTAGTGTTTAGTTCACTCTCAGCACTGCATCAGTAGTATCAGTGGGCTACGATTTTGCTAACGACTCACAAACCTTCCCAGTGAAAACTGGGTTAGGAAATTTTGTTTGTTTTGTTTGTTTTGATTGTTAGGGGCCTGCATGTAGAGCAAAAGATTGTTATATGTCAAAGATTGAAGAAGTTAGGGGTCCGCCTGTAGAACAGCGGGATCGTTCAAAGTCAAGCCGTAACCCATTGGAAGGCAGAAAGCCACAACAAAAATCCCCAGCACTCAATCCAAGATAGAAGCAACAAGAATCTCGCCCCAAGAATGCGAGTCAACAGTCTGAGAGGGTCAACAAAAGCTAGTCACAAAAAAAAAGAAAGAAAAAAGAAGAAAAATGAATGAATCCGAAGCACGGAAGTGGAGAACGGATGTAATCTGCTCAAGAACTAGCGCCTACAACTAGCAAGTATCAAGGTTCAAATCCAAAGTCTGTATGAAGCACCATTCAAGACTCAAGACCAAGTTTCAGAAGACTTAAGAGATAGGAATCCTTGTAACTAGTAGCTGATAGGCTTAGTTAGTCTTTTTCAGTTTTCATTTTTGTTGTAATGACAAGACCGCGGACCGGAACCTCAACGGAACAGAACCTCGATCGGCTCTTCACCTCGGTACACTCTACCATCTCTCTCATATCCGAACTACACGTGGCCTGATTCCTGTATAACCAAGGATATGTAGGCAGCTCAGATACCAGGGCTCGGTCACATTCCCTCCCTTTCCTTAAGTGTGGTCCGTCCAAGTAATGGTCGGGTCAAAAACACGTCTAGTCGTTCTTTGTCGGAAAACTCTTCGTGTTTCCAGTCAAAGAGGGCAGCTGTAAGCACGTGATTTTTGACCCTCCCCGAGAATTTTCACATTTTTAGCGTGAATATGTGAAATTGGGTCTAGTATAGCTATTTTAACTATTTTTACTTTATTTCGTTGCAAAAAAGAAAATTTCAAAAAATATATATATAAATTTTAGTTTATGTATCTCTCATAAACTTGAAAAATACAAAAATTGTACTTTATTTTGGTACTTTATATAAATTCGAAAATTACAAAAAAATATAGTTCTATTAATGTTTGCAGTCATTATAATACAAAATATTACTTCATATTTTTGTCTTTATTAAAGAACGAAAATTACAAAAAATAGTTTTATTAATATTCTATAATTATTTTAACTTTGAAAAATACAAAAAATATTATTTCATATTTTTATTACAAAAAAATAAGTTTTATTAATATTTTGTAGCTATTTTAAATCTTGAAAAATATTTAAAAAAGATATAGTTTTGTTTAAATACTAGTCTTATTTTTGGTAGTTATTTTGCTTACATAGGACTAGTTAAGCAACGCGTTCCTATTTCTCGGGTCCGGGCAAAAGAATAATATTCGGGTTTAAACTACCCGGTTTTAGGCCTAATTTTCGGACCTAGCCCATAATAAACCGTGTCCAGGACACATGGGGAACCCCACCACGCGTGGGGGACATATGCCTCGAACCCCACCACGCGTGGGCTCATTTTTCTGGGCAGAACCAAGTGCAAAACACGGACAAAAACAAAAAAGGACAGGGGGCGACCAACGAAAAGGGACTTGGGAAATTTTAAAAGAAGAAAGAGAGAAAAACCTGCAAAAGAAACGAACGAGGAGGACTTTTGGACTTTTAAAAAAGAAAAAAACCGACTGGGACCAAAGGAGGGACTTTTGGAGAATTTGGAAAAGAGACCACTGTAGCTCTTTCTTCTTAAAAAAGAAGAAAGCAAAAAGCCCTACAGGCACTGTTCACACTTCTTCTTCCTCAAGAAGAAGAAGCAAAAACCCTAGCTCAATCCCATTCCCAAACTGCCTCACGAGCTCCCTCTCCGCCATAACCACCAGCCCCACCATCGTCAAAACCATCTCGTCGCCAAACCACTGCCCGACGACCAAACAACCAGTTGCACCTCCACGCACCTCCATCACGACCACCACTCCGTCCCGACCAACTCCCCCATAACAACCAACAAAACCACCTCCATCACGAACCAGACGCACCTCCGTCAACCACCATTGCCATCCGCCACGAGCTCCAGCTCCACCCAAAACCAGTCGCGACTCGGAACAACCATCGCTGCTGTTCCGTTCAGCTCCCTCTCCGCCATCGTCACTGCCCACGTTGCCACTGTCCCTCGTCGTCGACCACCAAGCCTCCCAAACAACCACCCTCCGACACCCCAAACAGCTCCCTCCGTCCCTTCTATCCCAACGACCAAAACCAACGAAAACCCTCACCCAAACCATCTCCGGCTGCTGCGTCATCCAACCACCCCCCCGTCGTCAACTGCCCAAACGACCTCTCCAAACGCAGCAACAACCAGCTCCGTCAACAGCCAAACAGACCTCCATAGCTGCTCCTTTCATCACCCCCAACGACCCCTTTGTTGCAGCTTCTCGCAACAGTTGCTGCGTCGAAAATACAGCAGCTGTTGCTGCGTCGCTGCGTTGCTGAGTAGCTCAGCCGTTGCTTCAGTCCGGTGAGGTTGTTTTGATCGTCGAGGTCCGGTACGTCGAGGTGCTGTCCGAGGTTCCGTCGTTGTTCTTCGTTCAGAGAGGTCCGGCTTGAGTTCCGTCGGAATCGTGTTTGTCGTTCTGAGTTTGTCGAGGTGCAAAGGTTAGTAAACCTCTACGTATTAGATAAATAAACTTTACGTTGAATGTTTGAGATGCAATATAAAAATTGGTATGGAAATTTTCTGTCTATGTTTCATTGTCTGCATTTTGGTTCATTCTCATGTTATGTTATTCTTATTTATTTGATGACGTTTAATTAAGTTTGACTAGTTGTTCTATGACACAAGTTTGACGTTAATTTGTTCGTCCTTTACTTCGCTTAGTTCATTCAAAAAAATTTAGTACATGTTATTACTAATCCCGAAATACTCATTCGCTAAAACTCTTTTATTAAACCTCTAACAAGTTATGAGATTTTAGTTGTAAAGAAGCTGTAAGGTTTAGTATGGTTAAAAGCGTAAAAATGGCATCCCTTTAAAAATAAAAATAAAAAATAAAAAAAAAAAATAAATAAATAATAATAATAAAAAAGAATAAAATGAGAAGAGCCTCGCCGAATAAAAGGGAAAAATTGCGGGGCCCTCACAAAATATATGTATTAAATACTTAGATTCCGGGATGGACCGTTTAACAAATTTCACGGCCCTCCCCAAAAATAATAATGCGCTAGTTGCTTTAGGCGCGCCTTTAATAATGTTATCTCCCTAAACTCGGGTGCACATTTATGTGACCCAAATCCAAATCTCAACGGAGTCGAAATATGTCTTTAGTCACGGGCGCATTGATTGTGGCGTGGCCCGAGATGCATTTCCATGACGTTGCAAATTCTTTTTAAAAAACTAAGAATGAGATGAGCCTCGCCAAATAAAAACATAAATTGTGGGGCCCTCAGTAAATACTTGTTTTAAATTACTTAGAATTCAGGAGGGCCGTTTAGCGAATTTCACGACCTCCGCAAAATAATAACGCGATAGTCTCTTTAGGCGCGTGTTTAATGATTACTTTCTTAAGCTCGGGTGTGCATTTCATGCGACCCAAATCCAAATCTCAAAACATCAAATAAAATGCGTTCCGGATTGTGGGTGCATTTCATGTGACGCAGTCCAAAGGCGTGTTTTAAGCGATGTTCACATTCTTGTAAAAACATTAATAATAAAGCGGTTAAAAGTTAAAATTTGCACATAAGTTCATACTTGTATAAAATCAGATAATCAAGCCGAATATAACAATTGAGCGACCGTGCTAGAACCACGGAACTCGGGAATGCCTAACACCTTCTCCCGGGTTAACAGAATTCCTTATCCGGATTTCTGGTACGCAGACTATAATATATAGTCATTATTTTCCTCGATTCGGGATTAAAATTGGTGACTTGGGACACCCCAAATCTCCCAAGTGGCGACTCTGAAATAAATAAACCAATCCCGTTTCGATTGTCCTTTAATTGGAAAAACTCCCCATGCGCCCCTCGGGCGCGGGAAAAGGAGGTGTGACACCAGTTATATCAAAAGAGAATGGCAAGAGCATATAACAAAAAGGTGCGTCCCCGAAAGTTTGAAGTGGACCAGCAAGTGTTGAAACACATCCTCCCACATCAGGCTGAGGCAAAGGGCAAGTTCGCCCCGAATTGGCAAGGGCCATTCATTGTAACCAGAGTGTTGTCCAATGACGCTATATGTTTAACAGATATCGAAGGGAAATGCGTCGACATGGCTATCAATTTTGACGCAGATAAGAGATATTATGTATGACTTCTTTTAATTGTAATTGTTGTTTGTTTGTACTTGGCATTTATCGGGGAATGAAATGACGGAGGCAATTCTTTCTTCTATCCAAACACTTTAACCTTTGCTTCCCCTTTTGAGCCTTATTTATTTTTTCATACCCCTCTTTTGGAATCAGTAATGAAAATGAAAGAAAAAGAGAAGAGAAAAATAATGACAATAAATACAAAAGAAAAGTCACAAGAAAAACAAAGGAATTGGGAACTACGTTTGACCTGATTCCTCAAAGAAGGATACGTAGGCGCCTCACGGCTCGGTCATAGTGTAACATAGTGTAACAAAAACAAAAACAAAATCCCCAAGCAAGAAAAACTGGGGCAGAAGTTGTGTTTGTAATTTTGGAAAGAAAGTTTGATTCCAAGAGTTGTACTGTTTTACCCATCAAAACTATTTTGAACCTTGATACCCCTTTTCTTTAGTCATACACGAAAACCCATATTGATGTCCAAAAAAGACCTCCCGATCAGTATCCGAGAAGTGCCAAGTCATGCAAACGGAAGTCGGGGATAACACCCCGATCCCCAACAGAGAAGAGGATCATGAACTGGAAATGAATTGATAGCCGAAAAGAATCCCCAGCAGAGAGAGTCATATCGGCAGCACTCCAATCCCCAGCTGAAAAATAAAATAAAATGAGAGAGTCTTATCGGTGAAAACCTTCACAGGTACCATAAGACGACGAGAGTTAAGATAAACGAGAGAGTCTTATTAGTGAAAACCCCTCGAAGGGCACTAAGGCGACAAGACAAGATTAGCGGAAAGGATACGCAGTTGGCAAAGAGTTGAGTGCCTGTTTATCCCCGGCAAGTTGAGGCCGTCCGAAAGATTGATTGATACAAATAGACTGGATTGATTAATCCGGAATGCACGACATGATCGTTGGGATCGGTTATATCATTCAGATAAGTTCTTTTCTTTCCTTTTCCCTAGCATTTGTTCAGAAAAATTTCTTTTCTTTTATCTTTTGAAATCATCACTTTTTCATTTCTTGGTTTAAAGACTTTACCCCCCCCAGCAGTTTGTTTTTGAAAAAGGATTTTCAGAGCTCACTACCAGTCGCCAAAATGGTGCAAAGCAAAATGCGAATAGGACAGGCCAAAAATAAGGCGACAAAGCGAAAAGAAGTTTGTCGCAAGACCAAATAATGAATGAGTCTAGATTCCAAGAGGACCAAATTTCCAGGGGATGTTGGAGAAAAACAAAAAAAAAGAACAACAACAGTTGAGAAGTTAGGGATCAAATTCCATGAGGATCCCCAGCAGGTTTGCGAGATGCAGGAACAACTCCGGCAGATTATCGACCAAGTTCCGCGATAGTCGGACAACACAGAGTGGGGAAGGAAGAGAAAAGAGAAACCATCCCTGGCAGGAATATCATCCCCAACAAATAATATCATCCCCAGCAAGTTTTGTAATAAAACGCAAAGCAGGGAAAGGAAAAAGGGAAAAACCATCCCCAGCAGGAGTGGCACGACCACTCACCACGTTTTAAACTAACAAAATTTTCTTTGATTTGAAGCAGGGAAAGGAAATGTTATTGACAACAGGAAGACATGGCCACAAAGAAGATTATCAAACTGGGGCAGAAAATTTTCTCTCATTGCGAAAATTTTCTTGAAATCAGATAGCCACTTGGGGAAGAGGGAAGATAACACAAGTTTTGAAGGAAGTGAAATCCCCAGCATTATACGGGAGAAGGCGATATAAGTTTTAAAGAAAGCAATCTTGGAAGAAGCAAGATAACCCGAGTTTTAAGGGTAGTGGTCTTTGAATCAGTGACATTCCCACCATTGTTGAAAGGAGGAAAGTAACTAGTCTTAAAGAAGGAAGATAATTCCCCAGCAGTGTTATCCCCGGCAGGTTTCAGAGAAGTGAAAACACCAGCTTGAGGGAAGTAGTTCCAGTGGAAGGAAAGCACCAGCTTTAAAGGAAGTAGTCTTTAAAGAAGGAAAATAACATAGTTGTGAATAAAACACCGGTGTTATCCCCAGCAGTTTTCGGAGGAATGAAACACCAGTTTTGAGGGAAGCAGTTTGAAAGAGGATGATTCATGTTAGAAGGAAAAATGGTTGAGGAGGCAGGAAGGAACAACAACAATAAAAAGCATTGTTTAAGAAATAGTCGAAGTCAGGAGCCCGCCTGGAGAATGGAGGTGTTATATTTTTAAGAAATAGTTGAAGTCAGGAGCCCGCTTTCACGACCCAAAATCCCAACCCGGTCGTGATGGCACCTCTCGTGAGGACAAGGCCAGCCAGTCAACAAAACAATACATCTCTTTATAATTACTTAGCAGGAATAAGTCTAAATCATGGGCAATATAATCTTAAATGCGAAATAAACGTGATATAACAAGGAAAACCCTCCCAACTCTGCCCGAAATCGGGGTGTCACAAGTCATGAGCTACTACAGAGTTAACTAATATTTTACAAAGTCTGGAATTATCATAAATAACAAAGATAAAGGAGAAAACGAGGCTGCGAACATCAACAGCTACCTCGTTACTCCTAGTCACTGCCTGGTCTGGAAAGAATCAGCACTCAGGAGCGAACTCAGCTCTGCCTGTATCTGCACACATGGTGCAGGGAGTAATGTGAGTACTCCGACCTAGTGAGTAATAAAAATAAATAACGACTGAAAACATGAAATCTCATAACGGCACAATATAGCGCTATCCCAAGCAGTAAAATCAGTTATACAGTAAAATAGTGAGTATCAGATAATTCTTCTTTTAAAACAGTAAAGACAAATAATTTCCACAGTAAGGATAAATCAAAAGCTTGCCCCTCGGGCTCAATATGTAAATCTCAGTATAGTATCAGCCCCTCGGGCTCACTCCCAACTCACCAGCACACAACATCAGCCCCTCGGGCTCACTCCCAACTCACCACACACAAGCAACGGCCTCTCGGGCCCACTCCCAACTCACCTGGGTACCCTGCGCTCACTGGGGGTGTGTACAGACTCCGGAGGGGCTCCTACAGCCCAAGCGCAATATCAATAGGCCTGAAAGCCTTCACACATCACACACGAGGCCTGAAAGCCTCCTCATATAACACTCGAGGCCTGAAAGCCTCCTCATATCACTTAACATATCCTCACGTATGGCCCTCGGCCTCAATCAGTCCAGAAAATAATCATAAGCCTCTTGGGCATCAGTAAAACAATAGTGCTCAGCTCAACAACATTATAAATATCATTAAATCTCGAGTTGAGTATAAATGTAGCTGAGTTCACAAAATAATATAATTCAATTGGACTGAGTTCAAATAATATTTCAATTCGTGAGGAAAATAGTGATGTAAATTCACAAAAGATTTCAGATAATTGGCACGAAGCCCAAATATGGCAATAAGCCCAATCATAGTGAAAAACAATAAATCTTTATCAATTACGCGGTAAAAATATCAACTAGGATGGACCAAGTCACAATCCCCAATAGTAAATGACCCCGCGCTCGTCATACAACGCGTGTTTCATCTCAACATACCAGTATGTTGTGCAATCCGGGGTTTTAAAACCTCAGTGCATCATTTAAAATCATTACTCATCTCAAACCGGCCAAAGCTCTAGCTCGCTATGCCCTTGCCTCTCAAATTGGCCTCTTAGTGCGTCGAATCTATCCAAAATCAGAACGAATATGTCACATTATGCTGTAGGAACAATACCCAATCGAAAATAACTGAAAAACATCAAAATCCCGAAATTTGGCAAAACCCGAGCCCCGGGCCCACGTCTCGAAAAATCAGAAAATTAACATCATCGGATTCCTTATCTCGCCACGAGTCTAACCATACAAAATTTATCCAATTCCCATATCATTTCGACCCTTAAATCTGCGATTCTATCCAAGAAGGTTTTATACCCTTTTCCAACAAAATTCGCGAATTAAATGCCAAAACTAGTAATAGATTCTAGTAAAACCAAAATTGAGTTAAGTATGCTTACCCCTATGTTTTCCTTGAAAATCTCTCAAAAAATCGCCTCACCCAAGCTCCAAATCATCAAAATGGAAAAATCGCCCGAACTTAACATTCTGCCCGGCACTGTTCACGGGTTACTGTTCACATTGCTGTAAAAATGTAGCAGCTTTATTTTTCACTAAAAAGGCTCTAACTCCATCATACGAACCCGGAATTCGATGATTCTTGTTCCTATGAGTCACAAATAATTATACGAACATATTGCTTCAATCGAAACTCAATTCGGAGCTCGTTTGCTCAGTTTAATATCCATTTCACTCGTTAAACAATTAACTCATGTTTCGTGTCAAAAACCCAATCGAGACATGATGAAATTAGACCAAACTTTCCAGATCAGTCCTATAATTCATTATCAAAATTCTGAAAGTCTCGAAATCAAATTTCGACCTCTAGAACTAAAAATGGACCCTTGGATCATTACATGCTTATGCTCAAAACGACAAAAATCTTCCAAAAACTCTTTCAAAACTTATCCGAGCCTCATGGGACCCCAACCAAAAATGCCAACATAATTCATAACATCATTAAAACCTGCTCCAATCATCAAAATACCTCAAACAACATCAAATTATCCAAAACTCATCGAATTCAAGCCTAAGTTTCCAAAAACTTCCGAAAATACACTTTCGATCAAAAACCCGACCAAACGATGTCCGAATAACCTGAAATTTTGCACACACATCAAAAATGACATAAAAAGGCTACAGCAACTCTTAGAATTCCATTCCGACTCCCAGATCAAAATCTCACCTATCAACCGGAATTCGCCAAAATACTAACTTTGCCAATTCAAGCTTAATTCTACACCGGTCATCACAAAAATATTCCAGACACACTCCTAAGTCCCAAATCACCTAACGAAGCTATCCGAACCATAAAATTCGCATTTCAAGCAATCTAACACATAAGTCAATATCCGGTTGACTTTTCCAACTTAAGCTTCCTTAAAAGAGACTAAGTGTCTCAAACCTTACCAAAACTAGTCCGAATGACTTCAAATTTTGTACACAAGTCAAATTCGACATTACGGACTTGCACCAACTTTCGGAATCGCATTCCGACCCCGATATCAAAATTTTCACTTCCGGTCGAATTTTCTCAAAAACCTTCAAATTTCTATATTTAGCCAAATGACTTCAAAATGACCTCCGGACATCCGAATTCACTTCCGATCGCGCTCCCAACTCCAGAATCACCATACGGAGCTATTCCCAGACTCGGAATCCCAAACGGACATCTATAAATCTGAAATGCCTTCTAACCCAAATTTATGAAATTCTTCTAAAATACTAACTTCCACAATATACGCCGAAATGTTCACGGGTTATCCAAAACCAAATCCGGACATACGCCCAAGTCCAAAATCATCATACGAACATGCTGGAACTTTCAGATCCCAATTACGAGGTCGTTTACTCAAAATTCTAATCTTAGCCATTTTCTTCAACTTAAGGTTGCCGCAATGAAAAGTTTCTTTCCAATTTGACTCCGAATTTCCCGAAATTCAACTCTGACCATACCTACAAGTCAATATACCTGAAATGGAGTTGTTCATGACTTCCAACTGCTGAACGACGCGCTAGAGCTCAAAACGACCGGTCGGGTCGTTACATTCTCCCCCACTTAAATAGACGTTCGTCCTCGAACTCAGTGTTTAACGCCTTAAGTTATCTGAAATCAGTGTTTAACGCCTCGTGCACCTGCCCGTGCTACCACAACTCATATGGACACATTAGTTTGATCAAATCTGCAGATATCCTCTTTTATCCATACAATAAGCTTAGAACCCAATTCCAACACCTGAAATTCTCTGCCAGACCTGTTCCCTGTATATAAACACTGTATCAACTACCCCACGAGGTACCAGAACACGACTGTGTACCTTTGTTGAATTAGCACCATGCATCGCATAATTCACCATCTAACCATAATGACACTCCATGAACCTTAATAACCAAAATTCTACGACTCTGATGCTCCCAATGCATATGATGATATACCTATACATTCTGTTATAATGCTGACGATACAACCACAATGGAGGAGATGTGCAGAAATTTCTAACCCATTGCAGAGTTAACCAAACATTAATTCTCTCCTTTTTGACTAAAATCATCACCTCATTACTACCCAAATACTGGTAACTGCCCTGTAATATTCCTCACATAATCCCACTGCAATGGTCCCCAATACCAATAGTCTCGCCTCACCTAGTACGAGCTGCTCAGACAACCAATCACCACAGACAATGACCAACGGTCTCACATGATGCAAAAATGCGCCAATAGGCCATAATGCGAACAAGATACATAAGGAAATGATCCAGGAATGGACTGCTCAACTCACACAACTAATATGGACTTTTCCCCAGAGAATAGGAATTTATCAAGCCGTTTCACAGCACACATGGCACAATCACAATATTACATGAGTTGACGAACACGGAACAACATATGATATTCCAACACCCCTCCTTGAGGAGAGCTATACTAAAATGAACACATATGACTAACATGAAGCCCATAATCCTATTTAAATCCATTCACCCACTTCAGGTCGATTCTGCTCGCATTGAACTAGGCTGATAGCCTTTCCTGGACCCGTAATAAGTCATTTCTTCTCATAACATGAAAGAACTACCACCATAGCCGGGACAACACCCCACAATCCACAACCAAATGAACTGAACGACTTCATATAGATCTTAGATATTCTTCCAACATTTCAACTTTCTCATGTCCCCAAAATTTGACTAACTCCCAGATTTTTCAAATATTTCGGCAGAGTCTCCCTTGTAATTGGGCTTATCCACCTATCAGAGTAATACCAAAACAACTCCTAACAGCATGTCCACAACCCAACAAGTACCACAAGTATATCAATAACACTAATCTCCGCATTACAAGCCCGACATTATCACAATGATATTTTGACATGAAACACATCATTTGTATGATCATAACCACATTTATGGTCTTAATAGTTGTTAATAAATAATTCCATCATTATCAATAAATCTCATATTAACCACCACCTCATTTCAAATTTTCACAATACTGACAACAGAATGTGAGGCATGAAGACCTCATTATTACTTACTCGGATTAATGAGTCACATTTAACGCCACCTGGGAACTCATCTCATAAGCTAAAACTCAATGTTTACAGTACGAAAAATGGTTGAATATGAACATAAAATATACAAGAATTATCAAATCAACCTAACTGGCATGACTCCCTTTAATATTATCGTACGAATTAAACTTTACAAAGGAAAACTTTAAACTCATAATTATTTACCACAAGGAACCCGTCCTTACATAACCTCCACCGCGGCTTGCAGCCCGGTTTAAATATTTTACATTGTGCCAACTGCAATTTTCAATTTTCTTTCTTTCTTCTTTTCAATAAATTTCGTAAACATTTTTTTTTCATAGCACATAACGAACCTTCATACTGGTAGG
Source organism: Nicotiana tabacum (assembly GCF_000715075.1). Classification (NCBI taxonomy): domain Eukaryota; kingdom Viridiplantae; phylum Streptophyta; class Magnoliopsida; order Solanales; family Solanaceae; genus Nicotiana; species Nicotiana tabacum. Next base: position 120,979,610 of record NC_134087.1, read on the forward strand.
GCATATAATTCATAAAAAATAAAAAAATAAAAAAATAAAATAAAAATTGGAACCAATTATTCCGAAACACATTAAACCCATTGTAGTGAATAATAAACATTATTTTAACCTTACCCCAAATCTTTGGAGCCCAATTTCTAACATCCAGAATTCTTTTCAAGACCCACATCTCATATACACACACTGTATAAGTTCGAACAAACTGTGTCAAGCCATAACAATACCCTAGATATAATCGCATAACATATTACACAACTCGTATACTCGCAACGCCATTCTCGATCACCATAACCACTCAAACCAACCAAGTACCAGTAGGAAACCCCACATTAAACAGAACCTCGCTCCAAAACCTTCGTACCCCATCAATAATGAAGAAATATACAGGAACTCACAATACACAACACGTTCCTCATACCTGTAGAAAGTATCTATTTTAAACCATAGTAGAAACCATCAAGAACACTTGGAAATCCATTTTCTCCTAATCAAGCTATCAGAACTAAATTCCTCTAATTCAACCAGGACACGCAGGTCATTAAACTCAGAATATTGCCATATTATTATAGCTAGTTCAACAAAATTCTTCACAAGCGTAGGTAACATAGACCGTAAAATACCTCAATTCCACTACTAAGATCACCTTCATTCTCGTGACAATCAACTCAAATTTCTCAATTAGAGTCAAATTCAAATCTCAACACATACATCCTGTTAGTAGAAAAGAAACTCTCTACTCCACATTATAAGGAACACACCTACGTAGATTATTCCGCATGAGATAACCCACCTACTTTGCCTCCAATTAATACTTTTGTATACCTTCCACCACCATACACATTACACAATCACTTAGTCTTCCTGGGCCTAAACTCATACTGTAACATGGAATTTACTTCACTCCAAACAGGAGACTTGAAAAGATTCTTCACGCCCACAACTCGGATCTACACGTCTAATCACAATGGAAATCATACACTTAATAGTTCACCTATAATCCAGCAGATCTTCCTCGACACTTCCAAGTCATATAGAAACATCTCGCAGTACTAACATACCCATCACATTCCTACCCAGCCGTCATACCCGGTAATAGGGGCAAAACCGGACATATAAGTTCAAAACACTTGCTCACACAATCAGCACCTCGGTGCTTAAGCCGTAGGAAAAGATCCGGCCTCAAGTCCTTCAGACTGGCCCAACATCAACTCATAGAGATCACGTCTCGCCCCTCAATCAGGGAATCAGAAGCCATCAAGGCACATCTGATACTGAGCGCTCATGCGCGCATGCGAACGCGTGGAAGGAATTTCAAAAGTTTCTTTTCAAGATGAATCAAGGACGCACGATAAGAATTCAAGAATGTGAAGTTTTCCTAAAGGTTCTGCAGCCTCTCGAGGATAAATACAGACGTCTCCATACCGATCCGCGAGACTCTACTAAACCGGCTCATGACTCGCGAGACCTAGTAACCTAGGCTCTGATACCAACTTTCACGACCCAAAATCCCAACCCGGTCGTGATGGCGCCTATCGTGAGGACAAGGCCAGCCAGGAAACAAAACAGTACATCTCTTTATAATTACTTAGCAGGAATAAGTCTAAATCATGGGCAATATAATCTTAAATGCAAAATAAACGTGATATAACAAGGAAAACTCTCCCAACTCATCCTGAAATTGGGGTGTCACATGTCATGAGATACTACAGAGTTTACTAATATTTTACAAAATCTGGAATTATCATAAATAACAAAGATAAGGAAGAAAACGGGGCTGCGGACGTCAACAGCTACCTCGTTACTCCTAGTCACTGCCTGGTCTGGAAAGAATCAGCGCTCAGGAGCGAACTCAGCTCTGCCTGTATCTGCATACATGGTGCAGGGAGTAATGTGAGTACTCCGACCCAGTGAGTAATAAAAATAAATAACGACTGAAAACATGAAATCTCATAACGGCACAATATAGCACTATCCCAAGCAGTAAAATCAGTTATACAGTAAAATAGTGAGTATCAGATAATTCTTCTTTTAAAACAGTAAAGACAAATAATTTCCACAGTAAGGATAAATCAAAAGCTTGCCCCTCGGGCTCAATATGTAAATCTCACTATAGTATCAGCCCCTCGGGCTCACTCCCAACTCACCAGCACACAACATCAGCCCCTCGGGCTCACTCCCAAATCACCACACACAAGCAACGGCCTCTCGGGCCCACTCCCAACTCACCTGGGTACCCTGCGCTCACTGGGGGTGTGTACAGACTCCGAAGGGGCTCCTACAGCCCAAGCGCAATATCAATAGGCCTGAAAGCCTTCACACATCACACACGAGGCTTGAAAGCCTCCTCATATAACACTCGAGGCCTGAAAGCCTCCTCACATCACTCAACATATCCTCACGTATGGCCCTCGGCCTCAATCAGTCCAGAAAATAATCATAAGCCTCTTGGGCATCAGTAAAACAATAGTGCTCAGCTCAACAACATTATAAATATCATTAAATCTCGAGTTGAGTATAAATGTAGCTGAGTTCACAAAATAATATAATTCAATTGGACTGAGTTCAAATAATATTTCAATTCGTGAGAAAAATAGTGATGTAAATTCACAAAAGATTTCAGATAATTGGCACGAAACCCAAATATGGCAATAAGCCTCAATCATAGTGAAAAACAATAAATCTTTATCAATTACGCGGTAAAAATATCAACTAGGATGGACCAAGTCTCATCCCCAATAGTAAATGACCTCGCGCTCGTCATACAATGTGTGTCTCATCTCAACATACCAGTATGTTGTGAAATCCGGGGTTTCAAACCCTCAGTGCATCATTTAAAATCATTACTCACCTCAAACCGACCAAAGCTCTAGCTCGCTATGCCCTTGCCTCTCAAATTGACCTCTTAGTGCGTCGAATCTATCCAAAATCAAAACGAATATGTCACATTATGCTGTAGGAACAATACCCAATCGAAAATAACTGAAAAATATCAAAATCCCAAAAATTGGCAAAACCCGAGCCCCCGGCCCACGTCTCGAAAAATCAGAAAATTAACATCATCGGATTCCTTATCTCGCCACGAGTCTAACCATACAAAATTTATCCAATTCCCATATCATTTCGACCCTTAAATCCGCGATTCTATCCAAGAGGGTTTTATACCCTTTTCAAACAAAATTCGCGAATTAAATGCCAAAACTAGTAATAGATTCGAGTAATCTAACCAAAATTGAGTTAAGAATATTTACCCCGATGTTTTCCTTGAAAATCTCTCAAAAAATCGCCTCACCCGAGCTCCAAATCATCAAAATGGAAAAATCTCCCGAACTTAACATTCTGCCCGGCACTGCTCACGGGTTACTGTTCACGGGTTACTGTTCACAGGGTCACTGTTCATGGGTTACTGTTCACGGGTTAATGTAAAAATGCAGCAGCTTTATTTTTCACTAAAAAGGCTCTAACTCCATCATACGAACCCGTAATTCGATGATTCTTGTTCCTATGAGTCACAAATAATCATACGAACATATTGCTTCAATCGAAACTCAATTCGGAGCTCGTTTGCTCAGTTTAATATCCATTTCGCTCGTTAAACAATTAACTCATGTTTCGTGTCAAAAACCCAATCGCGACTTGATGAAATTAGACCAAACTTTTCAGATCAGTCCTATAATTCATTATCAAAATTTGGAAGTCTCGGAATCAAATTTCGACCTCTAGAACTAAAAATGGACTCTTGGATCATTACATGCTTATGCTCAAAACGACAAAAATCTTCCAAAAACTCTTTCTAAACTTATCCGAGCCTCATGGGACCCTGACCAAAAATGCCAACATAATTCATAACATCATTAAAACCTAATCCAATCATCAAAATACCTCAAACAACATCAAATTATCCAAAACTCATCGAATTCAAGCCTAAGTTTCCAAAAACTTCCGAAAATACACTTTCGATCAAAACCCGACCAAACGATGTCCGAATAACCTGAAATTTTGCACACACATCAAAAATGACATAACAAAGCTACAACAACTCTCGGAATTCCATTCCGACTCCCGGATCAAAATCTCACATATCAACCGAAATTCGCCAAAATACTAACTTTGCCAATTCAAGCTTAATTCTACACCGGTCATCACAAAAATATTCCGGACACACTCCTAAGTCCCAAATCACCTAACAAACCTATCCAAACCATAAAATTCACATTTCGAGCACTCTAACACATAAGTCAATATCCGGTTGACTTTTCCAACTTAAGCTTCCTTAAAAGAGACTAAGTGTCTCAAAACTTACCAAAACTAGTCCGAATGACTTCAAATTTTGCACACAAGTCAAATTTGACATTACAGACTTGCACCAACTTTCGAAATCGCATTCTGACCCCGATATCAAAATTTCCACTTCCGGTCGAATTTTCTCAAAAACCTTCAAATTTCTATATTTAGCCAAATGACTTCAAAATGACCTCCGGACATCCGAATTCACTTCCGATCGTGCTCCCAACTCCAGAATTACCATATAGAGCTATTCCCAGACTCGGAATCCCAAACGGACATCTATAACTCTGAAATGCCTTCTAACCCAAATTTATGAAAATCTTCTAAAATACTAACTTCCACAATATACGCCGAAATGCTCACGGGTTATCCAAAACCAAATCCGGACATACGCCCAAGTCCAAAATTATCATACGAACATGCTGGAACTTTCAGATCCCAATTACGAGGTTGTTTACTCAAAATTCTAATCTTAGCCATTTTCTTCAACTTTAGGTTGCCGCAATGAAAAGTTTCTTTCCAATTTGACTCCGAATTTCCCGAAATTCAACTCTGACCATACCTACAAGTCAATATACCTGAAATTAAACTGTTCATGACTTTCAACTGCTAAACGACGCGCTAGAGCTCAAAACGACCGGTCGGTTCGTTACACCCGCCCGGAGAGCGAAGGGTTACAACAAAGATCCCCAGCATAAATTAAAGTTCAGAAGTCGGAAGGAGGGAAACACTAGTCAGAAGAAGGAGGTTCAAGCTTCGAAGGAAAAATAATTCGAAGCTCACAAGAAGGAAATAAGCAGTTCAAATTCGGCAATCAAGAGAAGACTACGAGTCAAGACAGAAAGAAAGAAACATCAGAGGATACACCAGTCACCGAGACATCAAAGCAACAAGAGACACAAGAGCACGACTGAAGATCTAGATAAGATTTTGTAATTCATAGACTATAGTTTAGTCTATCTTTTGCATGGTGTAATAAGGAGGTCGGAAAGCAGTAATAACAGCATGCAACAGCAGTAACATTGCGGTCCCATGGTAGGCCCAGCTACCAAAACTTCCCGAACTACATTGACCCGATTCCCTTTTAGCCAGGGATATGTAGGAAACCTCTGAAGCAAAGGTTCGGTTAAATCTTTTCAAAAAATACTTCACACGGAGTATTCCAGCAGGCAAAAAATCGCTCGTATCCGCTCACTTTGTCTTTGCACGAAAACTCTTTGTGTTTTCGGACAAAGAGGGGAAGCTGTGAGCACATGATTTTTGCTTCACGAAAACTACTCCCAAAGAAATCGAAAAATAAAATAAATTGCTTTTGGGTACAATTTTGAGAACTTTGCGTGACATTTTTGATAATTATTTTTGTCTGTGAATGTTTAGTTTGTTTTAATTAATTAAAAATACAAAAAATATATGTTCCATGCATATTTAAGATTTAATTGTGCACTTAGGAATTAATTGAACCATGTTTTGTTTTTAAGAGGAAGAAAATCACAAAATAATGTATTTTTTGCATTTTTAGCATTTCATGTCCAAGTTACGTGATTTTATTTGATTGTGTATGTTAATTGTTATTAAAATGTTAGTAGTACTTTTGTAAATTAATCTAGTCCTATAAGCTAATTTAGGATTTTTGGAATTTTTAGTTTTATTAGTCTAAGAAAAAGAAGAAAAAATAAAAGAGTGTTAAGTCATATTTGGGCCAAATCAATTTAAAGTCCCAAACAATTTTTCTTCCCCTTTGAAATTGAAACCCGGATACCCAGCCCATACTCCATCCCCAACCCGGTCTGCCCCATAGCCCAAACAACCAACCCCCATTTCCCCATTTTCATTTTCATTTTCTAAACCCCTAACCAAAAAAAAAACCTAAACAGTCGCCCCCTCTTCTTTCTTCTTCTTCTTCGAACCCACCACCCCCCATGGCGGCCCTTCTTCTTCATCTTCGTCCAAAAAACCACCCCAATGGCTGCTTTTCTTCTTCATCTTCATCCAAACGACCACCCCCATGGCTGCCTTCTTCTTCATCGTCGTCCAAACGACCACGTCCATGGCTGCCCTCCGCCTCGCGCCCACCACGACCATGTCTAGCAGCCACCACCAACTTCTCCAATCGTCCAACTCCCATCACACCGGCGACCATACACGCACACACAACACCCTACACAACCTTCTCACCTAAACTTGAACCTTCAGACCTAAGTAAAGTGAACGCCTTCTGTCTCTTCTTCTTCGTCTAGCATCATCATCCGAAACAGCGTGAAACGCAGAACAAAAATTCAAAAAAGAGCAGTGAAAAGTCCCAATCCAGTCATCAAAACTTCAGCTCTTCAAAACAAGATTTTGAATTCCATTTCTGGTCAGGAGATTTCCATTTGAGATCGTTAGCTCTTCGTTTCCGTTTGAGGTCCTTTTGTCGTTCTGATTTGACTCACTGTTCCTACTCGGTTGTACTGTCGCTTCTCAAACAAACTGTTAGTGTCGTGATTCTTCTTCTGCGGACACCCAACTAAAACCAATCGTCAACACCCACAGCCCAACCACCTTCCAGTCCAAAATGAGACCAACCATCCGAGGTCGTGCTCAGTCGTACGTCGAGGCAGTGCGTCGAGGTTCCGTCCGAGTCCGTGTTTGTTAGTCAAGCGTCGAAACAGTGTTGCGAACGAAGTTGTGTTTCATCAGAAGTTCAACATTGTTCGACGTTAGATCGTTAGCATAAAGGTCAGCCATAGCTCGTTTATGGATTTTTTGCTTTTTCTTTGGAGTTTCGTTTTCACTGTGCATAACGGAGCAAGAAAGTGCAGTAGTAAAGGTCATATCTCTTACCTCGAATCTATGCTATTCGCGGACCTATTTGTGGTTTCGTTTTAATGTGGGTTCATTTTGATAAAATCTGCGCATGAAGTATCCTACTGTATATTCGTTGAAATTATATGTGTATGCGTTTTTTCTACTGTTTTGAGTTCAATTGATGATTGTGTTTAGTGATTTGGATATACTTGTTTGTTCTGTTAAGTTTGTTCTGATATGAATCTGGCCTTGTTGAATTGTCCTAATGTTGTTGATTGGGAGTTAGTTTCATGTGTTTTAATTAGTCAATTGTTAGGATTTCTCACTTAAGATTGGTTATAGCTGTTATAGTTTGGTTAATTGATTTAGGAGGATTGGATATAGCTGATGGGGTAGAATGGTAATTTCAATAGTTTCAAGGGTATTTCGGGATTTAAAGTTTTTAATTTGAGTGCTCTGTCCACTAAGCACTAATAATATTAAAATAAGTCATTGTTTAATACATAGTGGGGGACAAGACATTTGCTAGTGGGGAACAAGGCATGCAAGAGTGGGGAACAAGGCATGCAAGTGTGGGGAACAAAACATAATGGTATGAAAAGCTTAAAAAGGATTGATTAAAATATGTTGCCCATACCTGTTTTTGGATTATAAATAGGGTCATTTCAAGACAGAAAAGGGGGGTTTTTTTGAAAAGGAAAAATGAGTTCTCTTTCAGTCTTTGTTTTCAGAGAGTTTAGGCTGGATTTTTAACATTTAAAAGTTCAGTAATTTGAGAGTAAAAAAAGGAGGCTGGTTTTTTAATCCTAAAAGGTTCAGTGTTTGGAGAGTTAAGAAACTGAAAAGGGTTTCAATTGGTTCTTCCTGAGTTTGCTATTGGTTATTGGCTGCTGTTTTCATTGGGTGTTGTTGGAACTCTGCTGGTTCCTTCCTTTTTAATCTGTCACTGGATTGTTCTGTCACTGCGTTGCTGTGTTATTACTGTTGCTGACTGTTCCTTCATCTTCTTGTACTTCCATTATCCAGGTACATGTTCTAAAGCTCTCAAATTTAATGGAAAGGAAGTAAAGAGTTGTTGGAATGGATTTCTGAATTTCTCCTATTTCTTTGTGTTTAATTTAATGTATAAGCAGTAGTTCACTTTATATTTCATAGTATGTATTGGAATGCATAAACTGGACTGTTGAATCTATTTCTACAAACATGTAAATACCAATTGTAATTAATCTTAGTTTGTGATTACTAGTTATGAAATATAGTGTAGTTAATTCTTTTTCAGTAGTCATGAAATAGTTTCAAATAGGTTATGCCACAAAACAGGTTCAAATAGTTCATGAAAATCAGCATGTTGGTTTAATAGGGTTAGTTCTGAAATTGTGAGTTCACTTGAGTAAGTAACATCATTTTAAATAGCATTGTGAATAATGTTAGTAACTAATATTCTCAAATGTTAGTGATTGATGTTAGCCTGATGTCAGTTTTTTAAGCATTGACTCATTTCTTCAACAAGTCGTAAAAAGAGTTAAAAAAAAATGGCTTTGTATTACACATAGTTAATTCCAGTAGTTCAATTCATCTAATAATGTTAGTTTAAATTAATCAAAGAATAGTTAGTTTGTTTTGATATTACTGGGTTTCAATCTCGTGTTCTATTCATAATCTCAACTTTAGTGTTATTAACTAATAGAATAAGGAACGATACAATCTCCCTTAAGTAAGCTCTGTTGCAATTTTCCGTTTGCATTTGTCTTAATCTAATAAATAATAAGAGGTACGAGCTCATAAACATGTAACTAATTAGGACCTCTTCTCTTTTATTTTAGAGACGAACTTAATAGAAAAATATAGTCACTTTAGGATTGTCCTTTTAAAATAAACGAGATGAGCCTTGCCAAATAAAATGCACAGATTGCGGGGCCCTCGATAATTGTATATATTAAAATATTTAGATTTCGGGATGGGCCGTTTAGCAAAATTTCACGGCTTCACCCAAAATAATAATACGCTAGTCGCTTTAGGCGCGCCTTTAATAATTTACTTTCTTAAACTCGGGTGCACATTTATGTGACCCAAATCCAAATCTCGACAGAGTTGAAATGTGTCAATAATCATGGGTGCATTGATGTGACGTGGTTCGAGATGTATTTTCACGACATCGCAATTCTCGTTAATAATGATAATAATAAAAGCGGTTAAAAGTTAAAATTTGCACATAGGTTCAACATGTATTAAAATCAGATAAATAAGCCGAATATGACAAGTTGAGCGACCGTGCTCGAACCACGAAACTCGGGAATGCCTAACACCTTCTCCCGGGTTAACAGAATTCCTTACTCAGATTTCTGGTTCGCGGACTGTAATACAGAGTCAATCCTTACCTCGATTCGGGATTCAACCGGTGACTTGGAACACCATAAATCTCCCAAGTGGCGACTCTAAAATAAATAAACAAATCCCGTTTCGATTGTCCTTTATTTGGAAAAACTCCCTTCTGCACCCCTTGGCGGTGGCGCGGGTGAAAAAGGAGGTGTGACAAGGACACATTTCAATGGCTTTAAATAATCGTCCCTAAGGGACGTTACCTGCAGACACTCAAATTAATCCAAAGAGCAGGGCCCGAAACAGCTTATGGTAGTGAGTCTACGAAATGGTAGAGACCTAGATCTGGAGCAAGAAATTTCTTGTGAAAGAAGACCTACTGAGACACTGGTGCCAGTACTCATTGAGATAGACGATTCAGTAGGGTTAATTGAGGTGACGATACAATGCACAAGAGAATGCCTACAAAGAAAAAGATGTTGTGAAAGAGACTGAGGTAGCACAAGAAATGATAGTAGAAGCAGTGCCTGAATAAGAAAAAAATCAAATCACAGGGAAGAAGCGACCTCCAACACCATTCCCATAGAGATTGGCCAAATATCAGAAAGATGAGCAGTACAAGAAATTCTTGGAGATGTTAAAGAAAATTCAAGTAAACATTCCATTGATTGACACTTTAAAGGAGATGCCTGGTTATGCAAAAATGATAAAGGACTTGATGTCCCGCAAGTTCGACTTTCAAGACTTGGCCACGGTTACACTGACTCAGACTTGCAGTGTTGTTGTGACGGGACCCATAGTTGAGAAGCTGTCTAACCCAGGGAGTTTCACAATTCCATGCAAAATAAGCAACTATGCATTTGCTAAGGTATTGTGTGATATGGGGGCAAGCATAAAACTTATGCCCTTGGCTATCTACAAAAGGCTAGGCATTGGGCGAGTTAGACCCATGTCCATGTTACTACAACTGGCTGACCGGACAGTGAAGAGGCCCTCTAGTATTCTTGATGATGTATTAGTATAGGCAGGGAAGTTTGTGTTCCTAGCAGATTTTGTCATTCTTGACTATCGGGTTGACGGGGAAATTCCCATAATTTTGGGAAGACCATTCTTGGCCATTGGGAGAGCTTTAATTGACTGTGAAACTGGAGAGCTCAAAATGATGAAGAGATAACATTCAACGTGCAGAAATCTATGCGGCGACCAAGTGAATTTGTTAATTGCTCTCTAATAGATGTTGTGGATGTAATTTTGGAGGAGGAAGATGAGACATTGAACACTAAAGACCCTCTAGTAGCCTGTCTCATGTACTTAGATGAAGCCAATAGAGAAGACTTGTCAGAGTGGGTACTTGCTCTTGAAAGCCAAGGTTTTTGGAGAAGGGAGCTCGAATTTGAGCCTTTGCACTTAGAGGAAAGAAAAACTCCTCCAGCTAAGCCATCGATAGAAGAGCCACTAAAGTTGGAACTGAAGCCACTACCACCTCATCTCAGGTATGCCTTCTTGGGACCTAACTGAACTTTACCTGTTATTATCTCATCTAGTTTGTTAGATGTGCAGGCATAACAACTTTTGCAGGTACTAACGGAGTACAAGACTGCAATTGGTTGGACCATTACAAACATTAAAGGTATCAGCCCGGCCTTCTGTATACATAAAATTTTACTGGAAGATAGGCACAAACCTTCTAGAGAACATCAAAGAAGACTGAACCCCAACATGAAAGAAATGGTGAAGAAAGAAGTGATTAAGTGGTTAGATACGAGAATCATATTCCCTTTCTGACAGCAACTGGGTTAGCCAAGTTTTGTGTGTGCCAAAAAAGGAAGGTATGACGGTAGTGAAAAATGAGAAGAACAAATTGATCTCTACACGAACAGTCACAGGTTGGTGAATCTGTATGGATTACAGGAAGTTGAACTTGGATACCCGAAAAGACCATTTTCCACTGCCATTCATTGATCAGATGCTGGATAGATTGGCAGAGAGGTCCCACTTTTGCTTTTCGGATTGGTACTCGGGGTATAATCAGATCTCTATTGCCCCGGAGGACAGAGATAAAACTTTGTTCACCTGCCCTTATTGGATATATGCTTTTCGGAGAATGCCATTTGGCCTATGCAACGCACTTGCCACATTCCAAAGGTGCATGATGGTCATCTTTACGGATATGGTAGAGGAAATAATAGAGGTTTTCATGGATGACTTCTCAGTGGTGGGGAACTCATTCGATGATTACCTTATGAACTTGAGAAGATTATTAAAGAAGTGTATCGAGACGAATCTGGTACTTAACTGGGAAAAGTGCCATTTCATGGTACATGAAGGTATAGTCTTGGGCACCTAGTGTCGAGTAAAGGCATTGAGGTAGATCGTGCAAAGGTTGATGTGATATAAAAGCTTCCACCACCCACTTCCGTCAAAGCAATCAAAATTTTCCTTGGGTACGCCGGATTCTATAGGAGATTTATAAAAGATTTTTTCCAAAATTGCTAACCCTTTGTGTAAATTGCTTGAAAAAGATCACCCTTTTGTGTTTTTTGATGACTGCAGGGTAGCATTTGAGGAATTGCAAAAAGAGATTGGTAACATCACCTATCATAGTTTCCCCTCACTGGGAGCAATCATTTGAGTTGATATGTGATGCGAGTGACTATGTTGTGGGAGCAGTTCTTGGGCAGCAAAAAGACAAAGTCATGCATCCAATATACTATGCAAGTAGAACTCTGAGTGGTGCCCAGCTAAATTACACAGTGACCGAGAAGGAGATGCTGACAGTGGTGTTCGCATTTGACAAATTTAGGTCATACCTGATAGGCTCGAAGGTAATTGTTTATACTAACCATGCTGCTCTCAGGTACTTAATCGAGAAGAAACAGTCAAAACCACACCTGATTCGATGGGTGTTATTGCTGCTCGAATTTGATTTGGAAATCCGTGACCGATAGGGAACGGAGAACAAAGTAGTTGATCACCTGTCTAGGCTGGAAGGAGCTAAGAAGAAGGTTGAGGTAGAAGAGATCCTGGAAACTTTCCCAGATGAACAACAATTGGCCACAAGTCTTGAGGAAGCGCCATGGTATGCAGACATTGCAAACTACCTGGCGAGCGGTATTGTTCCTTATACCTTTCCTCTGTCCAAAAGAAAAAGTTCTTTCGTGATTGTCGCATGTATTATTGGGACGAGCCTTATCTGTTCAGGATTTTTATTGATAACATAATCCGGAGATGTATCCTCGAGATAGACCAGTCTTCTATTTTGCAGACATGTCATGCGTCACCATATGGTGGGTATTTTTGGGGAGTAAGGACAACGGCAAAAGTCTTGGAAATCGGCTTCTACTGGCCAACATTGTTCAAAGATGCACATTTATGGATAAAGGGTTGTGATGAATGCCAACGAACCAGGAATATTTCCCGCCGACATGAGATGCCTATGAACCCAATTCAGGAGGTAGAATTGTTTGATGTATGGGGAATCGATTTCATGGGGACTTTCATTAGCTCATATGGCAACAAGTACATACTCGTTGTTGTGGACTACGTGTCCAAATGGGTGGAGGCTGCAACGCTCCCTACAAATGATGCAAAGGGGGTAATTGGTTTTTTGAGAAAGAACATATTCACCCGATTTGGCACTCCAAGGGCAATAACTAGTAACGGAGGCACTCACTTTTGTAATCGAGCCTTCGCAAAGTTGTTAGTGAATTATGATGTACACCACAAGGTTGCCACCCCATATTATCCACAAACGAGTGGGCAAGTGGATGTTTCAAACAGAGAGATAAAGAGTGTGTTGACTAAGACTGAATGCTACTAGAACAGATTGGGCGAGAAAGTTATATGATGCACTTTGGCTTATTGAACCACTTTCAAAACTCCAATCGGCATGTCTCCATACAAGTTGGTATTTGGGAAGGCGTGTAAGTTACCGGTGGAGTTGGAGCATAGAGCTTTATGGGCGTTGAGGCAGTTGAATCTCGATATTGAAGCTGCGGGAACAAGTAGAGTCACGGAGTTGCACGAGCTTGATAAGTTTTGATATCACGCTTTTGAGAGCACAAGATTATACAAGAAGAGAATGAAGATGATACATGATAAAAATATTACTAAGCACAGTTTTAAACGCGGAGATACGGTATTGCTATACAACTCAAGACTGAGGTTATTTTCGGGCAAATTAAAGTCAAGATGGTCAGAGCCATTTCGTGTGGTTGATATTCACCCCACTGGTGCCGTAGAGATTGCTGCGGGGAATGACTCTAGTAAGTTCAGAGTCAATGGGGACAGATTAAAACATAATGTGGGCATGGATGAAGCAAAAGTAGTGTCAGTGACTCATTTGATCGAGCCTCCTATGTTGAGCGTACCTTAAATGTGCTTACTTGAGTTGTGCCGCAATGTTAAATCAGGCGCTGCATGGGAGAAAACCCATTGGACATTTGTATTCGTCATGCCACGATATTAACTAAGGCGCTTGTTGGAAGATAACCCAATTCGTAGTCGATTTTTAGTGTAGTTAGAATTTTTCTTTTTGTTTTTAGGTACTAACAAGTTTGCAGGTGAGTTTGGGCGAGTCGATCAGGGTTTAAGCATCTCTTGAAGTACACCAGGCGTTGGGGCTGGCGAAGCCAAGATAAAGCTTGGCTCAACTGGGATTTAGGCTATTGACGCCTGGCTAACGCCAGGGTTAACCAGGCCTTAGGCTGGCGACGCCTGGCTAATGCTAGGTTCAACTAGGCTAAGAGGCTGGCGACGCCTGGCTAACGCCAGGGTCCACCAGGCCATAGGCTGGCAACGCCTGGCTAATGCCAGATAAGTATTTCGGCCACTTTAAGTCTGTTCTCCTTATTTTAGTTGAAGTTAACCTCACATACACGCCCTAAAACACTGAACACAATACAAATCAAACCCTAACCTCACTTAAACCAACACACATCAAGATCTACAAGAAAATTAACAAGAACACAAACACACTGCACGAATTGCTTGCTCACCCACACACAATCACCAGCACATTGCCATAGTTGTCTCTCCCATCCCCATTGAAGTCAAGCTTAGTCTTGCTAGTCTTTCACACTCATCCAAAATTCTCAGGCAGCTCCCTCCTCACAAAAGCTTCAAAGGTATGATTTGATCTCTTTCCTTTGTAATTTCGAGTTGGGTAAACGTATTGAGTTGGTGGTTGTTCTTCATTGCTGGTGGTTGTTCTTCACTGTTGGTGTTTGTTCTTCATTGTTGGTGGTTGTTCTTCATTGTAGTATTGAGTTTATGTGCCCCAATCCCATGAACCCCATAGGAATGATGCTGCGATATGTGGTAGTACAGAACCCCCAAGCTGATTTGGGAGGATGAGTCAATCCCTCATTTCCATAAGAACTCCCATGGAACTAGTGCTTGTTAAGTGTTTGATGTAATACCTCAATGGCATTCCTCGTTCCCTTTGGAGTCCGAGTCTTCGAGATTAATAAACTAGTGTTATGTAGTCGTGCACCACATTAAAATCTTAAGTGTGGGGTGGCTCACTGGTAGCCCATGTGTTGTGGTTTGATTCTAATGTTAAGAAAATACGAGGTGAAGTCTGAGTAACCTCGGCAAGTTAGGGAAGATTATGTGTGTAGTGTGTAATATAGCGTTATCTGACTACTGCTTATTTGTGTAGGAACGAAGATGCCTCCCAGAAAAGACACAGGCAAAGGAAAGGACACTTCAACTGCCGAAGCTAAAGCAAAGGCGACCTCTGCACCTCCTCCAAATAAAAGATACGGGGGAGAAGCTACCTCTAGTCTGAGTGGCGCACAAGCTGTGGCAGCTGTAGCTGTCATGCGTCAACAACCCTAAGGCCAATAGGAGTTTGGCATAAACAGCATACCTTTGCATATGAGGGATTGGTACAGGCGCTATAGGCCTAAACATGTCCATCCGGAGGGAGCTATCCAGGAACACATCGTGAAAGCAAAGTATCCGACAATTTGGAAAGGCATCCAGGATTTAGGGTTAAGCTATGTTTTTAAGAACACAGGAGACATCAATCTCAACCAAGTCAAGGAATTCTATGCGGGGTTTGACCCACATGACACTGAGGAGCTAGTGCCAATCCGTGGACGCTTGATAGATTTTTCAGCCAAGGCCATATGCAACTTTTTAGGTGCGCCAAATGTTCTTGTGGAGCCATTGGACTAATTCATTCGCTGACCTACATATAGAGAGCTGAGGCACACGCTCTGTGGGGTCAATTCTACTGCTGTATAGGTTCGGGACAAGGTAACAACCCGTCACAAGAGGTTCCCTAAGAAAAAGATGAAGGCAGAGGCTCAGGTGTGGCTTAAGTTGATAAATGCATGACTCCTACCGTGAAATCATGACACACTTGTGAGCCGTGAGAGGACCTGTGTAATATACTTCTTTATGACAGGGCATAGGGTGAATGCGGGTCATCTGATCCACTACCATATGTCAACAGTGAGAACTAGTAAGAAAATTGATCGAATGTCATATCCTAATTTCTTGACTCAATTTCTACAACACGAAGGGGTTGAGGAGGAGCTTGAGTTTGACCACACTATCGATCAGCTCATCCGACAAACAAACATCACTAATCTCCGACTAAAAGACGAGGTTGGTACGCCTTCATTAATAGGTGCTGAGCGTAATGCGCGTGATGATAGTTTTATGGCCCATATCTATGGAGTAATGGATTTGTAGCTGCGGATAGGGGGTCGCCCGACCACATTTGAGGAGATGACTGAATTGGAGCAGCGATACCCGCTCAATGCTCATGCCCAACAGGTGATTGGTGTAGGAGATGGATATAAACTCCCCGTTAATGAGGATGTCAACATACCGGAGCAGTTTGAGGCTGAGCCGCAACAGTCAGATGGCGAGGGACATGATGAGGAGGAGGAGGACGAACATGATGAAGAGTGGAGAGCATCAGAGGATGAAGATGCTGCTTGATCAGGGAGTTTTCTTGCACCCTACTCTTTTTATTTCTTATTTTGTCTAATTGTGCATGCACTGAGGACAATGCATGATTTAAGTGTGAGGTGGGAACTTGTAGATATTAGTAGTTGTTAGCTGTTTTTGTTGTTGTAGTACGTGTTGTTTTCGTTAGCTAATTGTGTTAGTTACCTGTTTTAAGAATTTGTTTTTATTTTTAGAATTTTTTAGAATTTGTTTTTTTTAAATTTATTATTATTGTTGTTTTTCTTATTAGTATTTTGTAGGCAGAAATTATTAAAAAAATTAAAATAAATATGTTGGACTTTTCTTGACGATGGATCTCCTAGACAGTTTTCTTGAGGGAAGTAAGTCTAAAGAAAATACCAAAAAGATTTTTTTTGTAGGTAGTGTAGTAATTCTTCCTTGGTTTTTCTTTGGCCGCAGTTCTTTTCCAAGGGCTTTTAGTTGAACCGGATGTAGGTAGTTTTAATTTTTAGGAGTAGGAACCACGTGGCTATGCATTTAATCACATAAATATCTCTGAGCTTTGTGATGACTTGAGAATAGTCAGTACTCTAGTTGTGACGCTTAGACTCAATTTTTGACTCTAGGATAAATACCTTAAATCATGGATTCTTAAATTTGCTTAACTGCTTTGACTGGAGTGTCGTGATAAGAACCAATCCTGAATGAGTTATGTGCCATGTCTGTTTGAGGTTTGTATGTATTCTGTGCATTGCATTTGATGTCTAGAACTTGCCCGTGTGTGTGCAACATGAAATAGTAGTCTTGTTCAGTCTGAGAAGTGATATAGGCAATTCTTTGTTAAGCCAGATATATATAGAGTACCCACCTAAATGTTATGTATCATAGTTAACCCCTTTGATCCTATAATCTTATTTCTTTGGTAACCACATTACAAGCTGTACCTCGTTATTTGAATTGACCATATATATGAACCTTGTCACCTCTCATGAACACTTGAATTGTGCGGAATTATGGAAATTAAAGTGTGGGATGGTGGGTTGGCTTTTGAGTAGAACAAATGAAATAAGGAGAACGGTGCACCGTTTGAAAGAAAAAATGTCAACAAAATCCATTTGGAAAGAAAAAGAAAAAAAAAGAAAAGAAAGAATATATATATATATATATATATATATATATATATATATATATATATATATATATATATATATATATATATATATATCTGTAGTAAAGAAATATATATAAGTCCTGATGGTGGTGGTTTTTGATGTATTGGTGATTAAAGAAGTAGGGGTGAAATATAGTGAAGTTAAGGTTGAATCTGTTTTGACATAAGTAAGGGATTGAAGGTTGAAGTGTTTGTATTAAAGTGCTTAAGGGAGGTGTAGTCACTTATATCCAAATGTATCCTACCCGACCCGCAGCCTACATTACAACCAATGAAAGTCCTATTTGATCTTAGACTGAACGAACTCGATTAGTGGAGCATTACACTACGGGCAAGCTTATGGTACGTCATTTGGGGCATATGTAAGTTATTTCTGAGAGCGAGTGAATTTTTCCTATCTTGAGTTCCTACATTATTAAAATTCATTGTATGTGGAACTAATATCTTTGATTGGGTGAGGGCACATGATTCATAAAGGAAAGGTAATGTTGTTGACCTCCATGCTAGAGTAAGTAAGTGAATTGAGAATAAGGCATGTTATTTGTGAGTCGATTCTTGAGGCGAGGATGTCACATCTTCGTGCTTAAACTATTTTAAAAATTCTTGGTATAATGAGTTAAGGGAATTGCTTAATAGGTTGTATCCATGAGTGTAGTTTGATTGCTCGAGGACGAGCAATGTTTAAGTGTGGGGTATTGATGTGTGGCTATAATTCATGGTTTAGCACATTATATGCCTTGCATTTTACATGCTTTAATGATAAATTGCACTTTATTTGCGCGTAATATAGTCTATTTTATGTGTAGGTAAATTAGAGATGACAGTAGAGCAAAAGGGATACTTAAACGTTGAAAGTGCGCTCGAGAACAGTGAAAAGGAGAGGCCAGGCAAAAGCCAGCTCGACTAGGCAAAAGCTAGCTCGACCAGGCTTTAGCCTGGCGAGGCCAACCAAAGGCCAGGCTCAACCAGGCTTTAGCCTGGCGACGCCAGCCAAAGGCTAGGCTGAACTAGGCTTTAGCCTGGCGAGGCCAGCCAAAGGCCAGGCTGAGGCTGGCGTTAGGCTGGCGACACCAGGCCTAGGGCCAGGTCCAGTCCGAGTTTTGAAGACTTAAATTATTTTCCGGCTTGACTAAGATTTGACCTACATGTTTAGGGCTTGTCCTAAACATATAAATACACCCAAAAATGCCACTTTGAAGGACTTTTTCAACCGAAGGCAAGAATAGCTCGTGAAACACTACTTGAGAGTTAGAATCATTGGTTTCTACATCCCTTTATCTTTACTCTGTAATTTAATTATGCAAATTCCTTTGGATATTGTTACTATGAGTAGCTAAACTCTTAAACTAGGGTTTTGATGGAACCTATTAGAGGATGAATTTATTGTTACGTTAATATAGATTTTCTGTAGTATTCTCTCTATTTGTTCAACTATATGCTTATTGTTGTTGATTGAAGGGCCCTCAACTAACTGTGCCTATTTAGTATGTATTACTCGGGAGAGAGTGCATATTTAGATAGTTGTTGAACAACATCACTCCTAACATATATGAGGGATCAATAAGAAGGGTTTAAAGGTGGGATTAGGGATAACGAAACCTTGGTGCAATCTAAGTGAGCTGTACTTAAGGCTAGCTAGCGTAATTTGGGAGAATATGTCTGGTATATTGTTGTAATTACTCGGGAGAGAGTTATGACAGTAAGAGTGCTCATGATCGATAGAGAAGACTTAGGTAAATTTATAGCAAACGTAGCGAAAAGGATTCCGACAATAGAGGAAATCTGAACCTTAGATCATTCCAATTCTTGTCTACAACCCGTTCGTAGTTAGTTCTTAATTATTGCATTTTCATTACGTAATATTTATTTAGTAAAAATCTATTACTTAAAAATTTATGAAGATTGAATACATGAATTTGTGTGAGTTCAATAGTTGTGATTGATAGGTTAATTCCTTGTGGGATTCGACTCCGGATTTATTAACCGAAATATATTTGCAGCGATTGCTTTGTCGTTGTTATAAGGCATATTTGGGCGTGATCAGTTAGTTTTATTATTTTATATATTTGTTAGTTATTCACCTATTTTTTACTATAATAAAATTAAATAATTAATTTTCGTAACTATACATGATTTAATTATTAAATATTCATATTTTGTTTTCGGACACAATATTTGAGGCCCAGTAGCACCAATGTATCCTGAATTCTTATGTTCATGATGAGAAAATTTTCCTGATTTATCACTCAACATGTATGTTATTTTATATGTTAGTTTATTATTGTATATGTTAATTTTATTATTTAATATGTTAGTTTTATTATTTTATATGTTTGTTTGTTACTGACTTATTTTTTACTATACTAAAATTAAATAATGAATTTTCATAACTATACAAAATTTGATTATTAAATATTCACATTTTGGTTCCGGACACAATATTTGAGGCTCATTAGCACCAATGTATCCTGAATTCCTATGTTCTTACGTTTGTTGACTATAATTGGAGATAGTTTGTGTTTGAACTATCATCTTTTTGACGTATTTTTTGGAATAAGAGATACTTAAATGATTAATTTCTATAACTACAAGGATATTACGCTAAAAGGCACTACGTGTTACTATGCTAAAAGGTCACTACATTATAAATACGAGCACCAAATTAGGCCACAAGATACCACTACAGAAAACTAAAGTAACAATTTATCTAGTTACTAGTCTTTTAGCAAATAAATAATCTAAACCGGATAAAAATAACAAAATAATTTAATCACAAAACAATCACAAAAATACGTATACCACAGTAAAAAGTAACTAATTAATATTTTTTTTAATAACTAATAATAATTTCTCTATTTTACGAATTTTTTAGCACACTAATAGTCCGGATAAAATATAACAAATTAGTTAAATCGCAAAACAATCACAAAATAACATAGAGCACATAAAAAAAACTAATACGCATTTTTTATACAAGTTTTAACAAAAACTAGTCGGAATACCTCGATCTAGGGTTTTTAGAAAGTTGAAGATTTTGTGATTTGGAGCTGAAACAAGCAACAATGTCCGAGATAACGCCTTAGCTATCACGTGGGACCGAGAATTTTTACTTTTTGTGGGATGGGTGGGCTCCACTCAATTTTTTTTGATTAAAAATGGAGGGGGGACCGCTTAGGATTTTAAAATTGGGGGGGGGGGGGGTTACGATTTTGTTTTGGGGGAAGGGGAAGGAGACGAGACGCTATAGTTTCCCGCTTCATTTAATTCAAATATAACATTTTTTTAAAAGACGCTATACTTAACTGGTCAAACGGGCGTTAAGGTATAAAAATACGTTATATATATTTTGATTACTATATTTTTTTCCACATATTTTTGTTCTTTGAATCCAAAAGAATCACATTTTGGTTCCGGACTCCATATTTTAAGAGATTCTTTTTTGACTTTCCAGTTTGGTCAGATTAGCAGTTTGACATTGTTTGCTTGCAGAATAAAACCACTTTGGACGAGTGTGAATTAAGTATACAAATGCCGAAGAATGTTTACCTCATCCCTTACGTCACTTTAACTCCAAGATCACGACTGATACTTATCGGTTTTCAGTTCTCCAGGAATAATATTTAATTTCTGGTGTTCCGATCGATAGTTTTATACTATTAGTTTAACTTTACTCATAATAATATCAATATGTAAGTTCTACGTTAGAGTAATTATAATATAAAAAAAAATTACACTGACAATATACATAACTTAAATTCATAAAATAACTGCTTTCTAGCCTTTGCTTTGTAAAGCTGTTGCTTCAAGTTTTAGAAGAATTAAAGCGTGTGCTTTTTCTTTCTTTAAGTATTACTAAGTCGTCATAACTTGTCTGTGATTTTTTTGGGGGCTTTTATGTCGAAAGTACCGAGTATCATTTATGTTCAATAGCCGCCATTACCTCATGGTTAAACATTTACTACTTTTGGACTTCATTTAGACTTCAGAGCCAATTTTGCGGGGACAAGAAAGCAACCAAGATCAAATCCAGCCTGTGTTTTGTCAAATAAATTGAGTGTTTTCAGCTCTACCATCCAATATATTACTATTCTAGTTGCAAAACCAGAATATATTACTATTTGAAGGGAGCTTTGGAGCAACAATAAAAAGTTTTCCGCATGACCTAGGATTTGAACTGTGGAATCAGCCTGATGCAAGGCTACCTACATCACACCCCTTAGTATACTTATATCAGGGTAGGTTGCCTACATCATACCCCTTGGTCCTTGGGATGCTTGCATCAGGGTACACTACTAGAATTCCGGAAAAAAACGACCAAACTTTAGCGACGAAAGTTGGTCTGTCAAGAAAAGCGACCAAAGTTGGTCGCTAAATTGGCGAAAATAATAAAATAATTATTTGATATACATTAGCGACCAAGGTTGGTCGCTAATTTTGTCAAAATATTGACCGGACTGGTCAGACTTGCTTGGTCAAAGGTATACTGAGATTAGCGACCAATGTTGGTCGCTACAGGGGGACCCACTTATATAATTATAATAATTATAATATTATTTTAAAAAAATTATAAAATATAAATAAATATAACTTAAATTAGCGACCAAAGTTGGTCGCTAATTAAGGGGTAAGCAGATAGCGACCAACTTTGGTCGCTAAAATGGGACCCAATTATAAAATTTTAATAATTATATTTTTATTTAAAAAAATTTATAAAATATAAAAAAATATAATTCAAATTTAGCGACCAAAGTTGATCGCTTACGAAAATAGAGACCAACTTTGGTCGCTAATCTGGGATCGAGTTCTAACGTTTAACAATTATATTATTATTTTAAATATTATATAAATTATAAATAAATTTGATTTAAATTTAGCGACCAACTTTAGTCGCTAATTTAAATTTATGTATATTTAGCGACCAAAGTTGGTCTCTTTTCAGGTCAACAATGGTCAAAATTAAAAATCACTTTTGTATTTACTATCTAAATAATATAAATGTAACCGCTAACACTTTTGTAATACAAAGGATGAATAGACTAAAATATACTCTAACATGCTATATATGCAATTAAGCAGTACTACGAAGCGTGTGTGTGTGTGTATATATATATAAGAACATGAAACGCTCGGAACACAGGGACATGTTCTTTTGGATATTGATACACTTGTAATTTGATTCATCGACTTATAACCTATATATATACATATATATATATTAACAATAAATTAAAATGTCTCGACTTATATCAATTAATATATGTATGTATGTATGTGTATATATATATATATAAGCTATATACGATATAATATTAGCTAATGCACTAATACTTAGTGCATAGTATAATATAGTATAGTATAGTATAGTATAGTATAGTATAGTATATATACTAAGTGTATTATATATCAAGGTATATTCGATATATATAGTATATAGTATATAAGCTATATATATAAAATTTATATTATATAAAAGCTATATATATATATATATAAAAGCTATATTCGATATAATATTAACTAATGCACTAATACTTAGTGCATAGTATAGTATAGTATAGTATAGTGTATATATATATATATATATATATATATATATATATATATATATATATATATATATATATATAAGAACATGAAGCGCTCGAAACACAGGGACGGGTTCTTTTAGGTATTGATACACTTGTAAATTGATTCATCGACTTATAACCTACTCATATGCATGTATATATATTTAACAATAAATGAAAACGTCTCGACTTATATCAATTAATATATGTATTGTGACGACCCGAAGGGTCATCACCGTAGTTCTTCCTTGTTCCGCGCTTTCGAGGCCTTGAAAACCTCGCTTTTAGTTGCCTCGATTGGCGTGCGGAGTTCGGGCGCGTAGCCGGAAAGTTTTTTATGTTAGAATATGTGAATTATGTGAAACATTTGATGAATTTTGGTATTAATATGCATAATGTTGACTTCGGTCAACATTTTAGGTAAACGGACCCGGACCTGTGATTCGACGGTCCCGGAGGGTCCGTAGAATAATATGGGACTTGGGCGTGTGCCCGGAATCAAATTCTGAGGTCCCAAGCCCGAGAAATGAATTTTTGAAAGAAATTATTTTTCTGAAATTTGATATGAAAATTTGAAATGAAAAGGAGTTAGAAAATATAAGTATCGGGCTCGTATTTTGGTTCCGACGCCCGGTACAAGTCTTAAATATGTGTTAAGCACTATCTGTAAAGTTTGGCTAAAATCGGACATCATATGACGTGTTTCGGACTAAAAATGGAGAATTTGAGTTATGAAAGTTGAAGAAAGAAAATCATGTGTTTGAGGCTTGATCCTATGTATATGATATTATTTTGGCGATTTGATCGCACGAGTAAGTCCGTAAGATGTTTTTAAGGTTGTGTGCATGTTTGGTTTGGAGCCCCGAGGGCTCGGGTGAGTTTTGAATGGGTCTCGGGAGGTCTTGGACTTAAGAAAATGCAGGTTCAGGTGTTGCAGACACCAGCGCGGCCGCGGTCATTTCCGTGCGGTCCGCGCTGGAGCCGCGCGGCCGCGATGCATTTTTGTGCGGTCCGCGTGGCTGAGTCTGAGGGCTAGGGTTTCAGGTTAACCAGCGCGGCCGCGCACCAAAACAGTGCGGTCTGCGCTGGAAGGGTTCAGAGAATCCCCAATTTTTCTCCCACTCGGCGCGGCCGCAACACATTTTTGTGCGGTCCGCGCCAGGTCCTCTGAAAGGTATACAAGTTCGGAAAATCTCAGTCATTTTTCACTTTTCAAAAACCCAAAACCTAAGAGGCGATTTTCCAAACAACTTTTCTTCTCCAAAACGATTGGTAAGTGATTTATAACTTAATTTCTTTATTCCATAACATATTTTAACATAATTTCAACTTCAAATCAGAGATTTTCAAGGGTGAAATTGGGTGTTTTGGGTAGAACCTAGGTTTTCTACAAATTGAGGAGTTGGACCTCAATTTGAGGTCCGATTTCAAAACAAATCATATATTTGGACTCGTGGGAGAATGGGTAACCGGGTTTTGGTTCAAACCTCGAGTTTCGACCACGTGGGTCCGGGGGTATTTTTGACCTTTTTGGGAAAAACCTTGAAAAATCTATTTTCATGCATTGGGGATGATTCATTTAGTAATTATTAATATGATTAAGTAACTTATGACTAGATTCGAGCGGATTGGCGGTGGAATCAAGAGGTAAAGCTATACTAGAAGCGTGAGTTGAATGTGGAGCATTCGAGGTAAGTGTTTGTTCTAACTTTGGCTTGAGGGAATAGGATTAGGATGATATTTGCTACTTGCTAATGTGGAGTACGGTGTATAGGCATGGTGACGGTTATCTATGCACCGGAGTCTAGCATGACCGTGAGTCTTGATTGCTTTTAATTCGAATAATGTGACACAAGCTCCTTGTTTATTTGATGAGTTTCATATAATGTGAACGGTTGAGGAAAAATTGTGATTGGTGTACTTTTGGAGCGTTAGCTCGAACATGAATGTGTTAGTTGAGGAAGAATGGATTTAAAAAGGAGAATGTGTTGTGAATACTCCCTTGCCGGGATGTGTAGACTGATATATATATTCTCCCTTGTCAGGATATTTTGGGCTGTTAGCTGTACCCTTGCCAGGTTAAAGGTATTGAGTTGTTATTCTCCACTGAAGGGGTCTACTATATATATATGATATTATGGGATCGTGTGGCACGCCGTCCACTTATATATGATATTATGGGATCGTGTGGCACGTCATCCACTTATATATGATATTATGGGATCGTGTGGTACGCCGTCCACTTATATATGATATTATGGGATCGTGTGGCACGCCGTCCACTTATATATGATATTATGGAATCGTGTGGCACGCCGTCCACTTATATATGATATTATGGGATCGTGTGGCACGCCGTCCACTTATATATGATATTATGGGATCGTGTGGTACGCCGTCCACTTATATATGATATTATGGGATCGTGTGGCACGCCGTCCACTTATATATGATATTATGGGATCGTGTGGCACGCCGTCCACTACACTATATATATATATATCATGGAAACCGGAGTTTCTTCTATTTATTTCCGATATTTCATTTTTATCTGTTACTCCCCGATAGCATGTCCCCTCCCAGTTTTACTTTGTATTATCTTGTTATTGTTTTCTTGCACTTGTTGTATATATATCTGTACAGGCTAATTGTGGTAGGTACTGTCTAGCCTCATCACTACTTCACCGGGGTTAGGCCAGGCACTTACCAGCACATGGGGTTGGTTGTGCTGATGCTACACTTTGTGCATTTTTGTTACACAGATTAGGGAGCAGCTTACGGACCGCAGCGGTAGGACTTCTGGGAGCTATCTTCAATCCAGGGACTCTCGAGGTAGCCTAGCTGGCGTTCGCAGGCCGAAGTCCTTTTCCATGTTTTTTTCATTTGTTCATCTTGTATCAGACAAACATGATGTATTTCCTTCCAGACATTGTTTGTAGTATTCTGTAGTAGTCCGTGAGCTAGTGACACCAGACCTTGGGTAGTGATGTGTATTAAACTTCCGCACTTTTGGTTTTCAGTTGCTTTAGATTTAAAGTCTTTCGCTTAAATTTTGTCTCGTTTATTATATTGTTTGAAAGAAAGCAGGAAAGGTGTTTTAAATATTTGGCTTGCCTAGCTCCGATAGTAGGCGCCATCACGACACCCGATGGTGGGAAGTCCGGGTCATGACAAGTTGGTATCAGAGCACTAGGTTACTTAGGTCTCACAACTCACGGACAAGCTCAATAGAGTCTGAAGGATCGATACGGAGACGTCTGTATTTATCCCGCAGAGGCTACCGAGTTAGGAAAACTTCACCTTGTTCATTCTTGTCGTGCGATTCTGTTTCTCAAGTACTGATTGTCTTTCCACTCTGTTCTTTCGCAGATGGCGAGGACACGTGCTTCCTCTTCTACCGCGCAACAGCCTGAGCCCCCAGCAGCAGCCCCTATTAGGGGCAGAGGGCGAGGCCGAGGCCGTGCCAGAGGCCGAGGCCGGGGCAGAGCTCAGCCCCGAGCAGCATTTCCAGCGACGGAGCCTCAGGTCGATTTTGAGGAGGAGGTTCCGGCCCCAGCTGTTCCAGTGGGCCCAGCTCAGGTCCCAGAGGGTTTCATAGCCACTCCAGTGCTTCAGGACGCTTTGGTCCGACTGGTAGGCTTTATGGAGGGCATTTCTAGAGCGGGTTTGCTTCCCGTAGCTCCAGCCACATCTCAGGCTGGGGGAGGAATTCAGACTCCCGATACTCGTACTCCAGAGCCGGTAGCTCCTCAGGCTCAGGTTCCAGCAGTTCAGCCAGCCGTGGCAGTTCAGCCAGCTGTTGCGGCTCAGTCCAGCGATGGTGCGGCTATGTCCGCGGATGCTTTGTAGAGGCTTGATCGTTTCACCAAGCTCTTCACAACCACATATAGTGGCACCCCCTCAGAGGATGCTCAGGATTTCATATTCAGCTGTCATGAGGTTCTACGGACTATGGGCATTGTAGAGACCAATGGGGTCGACTTCGCCACTTTTCGCCTGGCAGGATCCGCCAAGACTTGGTGGAGGGATTTCTGTTTAGCCAGGCCAGCAGGGTCGCCATCATTGACCTGGGATCAGTTTTCAGAGTTATTTCTGGGGAAGTTTCTTCCAGTTACTCAGCGAGATGCTCTTCGCAGGCAGTTTGAGCGTCTCCAGCAGGGTCCTATGACGGTCACCCAGTATGAGACCCGGTTCATTGATCTTGCTCGTCATGCCATTGTGATACTCCCCACAGATAGAGAGAGGGTGCGGAGGTTTATTGATGGGTTGGCCCAGCCGATCCGTGTTCAGATGGCCATGAGTGCCGGTAGTGAGATTTCATTTCAGGAGGCGGCAGATGGTGCCCGCCGGATAGAGATGGCACTTGCTCAGGGAGGTGGTCATGGGTCTGATAAGAGGCCCCGTCATTCTGGTAGATTCAGTGGTACCTCGTCTGGAGGTAGGGATTCTTATGGTAGAGGCCATCCTTCGAGGCCCTTTCAGTCAGCTCTCCAGGCTTCTCATGGTACACCAGGTGGTCGTGGTTCTCAGCCGCAGTATTCTGACCAGCAGCTCTTTAGTTCACCATCAGCACCTATCAGTGCACCACCACTTCGTTTTTCTCAGCAGCCGAGGGCTTGTTATACTTGCGGCGATGTGAGTCACATTGCGAGATATTGCCCTCAAGCTTCCAGCAGCTCGCAGCGGCAGGGTCCTCGCCCGATGATCCAGGCACCAGGTGCCCCACAGCCTGCCCAACCAGCTAGAGGCGGGGGTAGAGGACATAGAGGTGGAGGTAGAGGTCTTAGAGGTGGAGCTCCGACCGCTAGAGGTAGGGGTCAACCAGCAGCAGATCGTCCCAGGGATATGATTCAGGGAGGTGGGGCCCAGCCCCGTTGTTATGCTTTGCCAGCCAGGCCAGAGGCTGAGTCATCAGATGCTGTGATTACAGGTACTATTCTGGTCTGTGATAGGGATGCTTCTGTGCTATTTGATCCCGGATCTACGTATTCATATGTGTCGTCCTATTTTGCACCCTATTTGGTTATGCCTAGTGACTCGTTGAGTATTCCTGTTTATGTGTCAACACCGGTGGGTGACTCTATTGTGGTCGACCAAGTTCATCGTTCTTGTATCGTAGTGTTTGGGGGTCTTGAGACCCGTGTTGATTTGTTGCTTTTGGACATGGTCGACTTTGATGTTATATTGGGGATGGATTGGTTATCCCCGTACCATGCTATCTTGGATTGCCATGCCAAGACCGTGACCTTAGCCTTACCGGATTTACCCCGTTTAGAGTGGAGAGGGACTTCTGGTCATTGTACCCGCAGTGTTATCTCGTATGTGAAAGCTCGGCGTATGGTCGAGAAGGGATGTTTGGCCTACTTGGCGTATGTTCGCGATTCTAGCGCGGAGGCCCCTTCTATTGATTCTGTGCCCGTTGTTCGGGAGTTTCCTGAGGTTTTCCCTTCAGACTTGTCGGGTATGCCGCCCGACAGGGATATCGACTTTTGTATTGATTTGGCCCCGGGCACTCAGCCCATTTCTATCCCGCCATATCGTATGGCCCCGCCGAAGTTGAAAGAGTTAAAGGAGCAACTACAGGATTTGCTTGAGAAAGGTTTCATTAGACCCAGTGTTTCGCCTTGGGGTGCGCCGGTGTTGTTTGTTAAGAAAAAGGATGGTTCGATGAGAATGTGCATCGATTACCGGCAATTGAACAAGGTTACAATTAAGAATAAGTACCCACTGCCGAGGATCGACGATTTATTCGACCAGCTTCAGGGTGCGAGGGTATTTTCAAAGATAGATTTGAGATCTGGCTACCACCAGCTGAGGATTAGGGCGTCTGATGTCCCTAAGACAGCATTTCGCACTCGGTATGGGCACTATGAGTTTTTGGTCATGTCATTTGGATTGACTAATGCCCCAGCAGCGTTCATGGAGTTGATGAACCGAGTGTTCAGACCTTATTTGGACTTGTTCGTGATAGTCTTCATTGACGATATTCTTATATACTCCCGCAGTCAGGAGGAGCATGAGCAGCACCTCAGAGTGGTCCTTCAGACCCTAAAGGATAGTCAGTTGTATGCTAAGTTCTCAAAGTGCGAGTTTTGGTTGAGTTCGGTCGCATTCCTGGGTCATGTCGTATCAGCAGCAGGTATTCAGGTAGACCCGAAGAAGATAGAGGCAGTCAAGAACTGGCCTCGACCAGCTTCAGCTACGGATATTCGGAGTTTCCTGGGGTTAGCAGGTTACTACCGTCGGTTCGTGGAGGGGTTTTCATCCATTGCAGCCCCTATGACCAGATTGACCCAGAAGGGTGTCCAGTTCAGGTGGTCGGACGAGTGTGAGGCGAGCTTTCAGAAGCTCAAGACGGCTCTGACTACGGCACCGGTATTGGTTTTGCCCACAGGTTCAGGGCCATATACGGTCTATTGTGATGCGTCTCGTATTGGGCTTGGTGCAGTGTTGATGCAGGAAGGCAAAGTCATTGCTTATGCTTCGAGGCAGTTGAAGATCCACGAGAAGAATTATCCGGTTCATGATCTCGAGTTGGCAGCCATTGTTCATGCCTTGAAGATCTGGAGGCATTACTTATATGGCGTGACGTGTGAGGTTTACACTGATCACAAGAGTCTTCAGTATCTGTTCAAGCAGAAAGAGTTGAATTTGAGGCAGAGGAGGTGGTTAGAGTTGCTAAAGGATTATGATGTTACTATCTTATACCACCCGGGTAAGGCCAATGTGGTGGCCGATGCATTGAGCAGGAAGTCCGCCAGCATGGGTAGTCTTGCTTATATTCCAGTCAGCCAGAGATCGCTTGCTTTGGATGTTCAGGCCTTGGCCAATCGTCTTGTGAGGTTGGATATTTCTGAGCCTAGCAGAGTGTTAGCTTGCACGGTTGCTCGTTCCTCACTATTAGAGCGTATCCGCGAGCGGCAGTTTGAGGATCCCCATTTGTGTGTCTTGAGAGACACGGTGCAGCGTGGAGGTGCCAAGAAAGTAACCTTAGATGATGATGGTGTATTGAGATTGCAGGGGCGAGTTTGTGTGCCCAATGTTGATGGGATTCGAGAGTTGATCTTAGCGGAGGCCCACAGTTCTCGGTATTCTATTCACCCGGGCGCCGCGAAGATGTATCAGGATCTGAGGCAGCACTATTGGTGGCGTAAGATGAAGAAAGACATCGTTGCGCACGTGGCTCGGTGTTTGAATTGTCAGCAGGTTAAGTACGAGCATCAAAGACCCGGTGGTCTATTTCAGAGGATTGCACTTCCCGAGTGGAAGTGGGAGAGGATTACGATGGATTTCGTTACTGGACTTCCGATGACTCGGAAAAAGTTTGATGCAGTTTGGGTCATTGTTGATAGGTTGACCAAGTCAGCGCATTTTGTTCCTGTTGCAGCCACCTATTCGTCCGAAAGGTTAGCCGAGATTTATATCAGGGAGATTGTTCGCCTTCATGGGGTGCCGCTATCTATCATTTCGGATCGGGGTACGCAGTTTACCTCGCATTTCTGGAGAGCGGTTCAGCGAGAGTTGGGCACCCAGGTTGAGTTGAGTACAGCATTTCATCCCCAGACGGACGGTCAGTCCGAGAGGACTATTCAGATTCTTGAGGACATGCTCCGAGCCTGTGTCATTGATTTTGGAGGCTCGTGGGACCAGTTTTTGCCTTTAGCAGAGTTCGCCTACAACAACAGCTACCAGTCCAGCATTCAGATGGCTCCGTATGAGGCGTTGTATGGTAGGCGATGTCGGTCTCCAGTTGGATGGTTTGAGCCGGGAGAGGCTCGATTATTGGGTACGGATCTGGTTCAGGAAGCCTTGGACAAGGTCAGGATTATTCAGGATAGACTTCGTACAGCTCAGTCCAGACAGAAGAGTTATGCAGACCGCAAGGTCAGAGATGTTGCTTTCATGGTCGGTGAGCGGGTATTGCTCCGTGTATCGCCTATGAAGGGCGTGATGAGATTTGGGAAGAAGGGCAAGCTCAGCCCTAGGTTCATCGGTCCATTTGAGATTCTTGATCGTGTGGGAGAGGTGGCTTATAGACTTGCCTTGCCACCTAGCTTGTCAGTTGTGCATCCCGTGTTTCATGTATCTATGCTCCGGAAGTATCGCGGAGATCCATCGCACGTGTTAGATTTCAGCACTGTCCAATTGGACAAGGATCTGTCATATGAGGAGGAGCCGGTGGCTATTCTAGACCGGCAGGTTCGACAGTTGAGGTCGAAGAGTTTTCCTTCGGTGCGTGTTCAGTGGAGAGGTCAGCCTCCTGAGGCATCAACCTGGGAGTCCGAGTCCGATATGCGGAGCCGTTATCCTCATTTATTTCCCGACTCAGGTACTTCTTTCTTTTGTCCGTTCGAGGACGAACGGTTGTTTTAGAGGTGGAGAATGTGACGACCCGAAGGGTCATCACCGTAGTTCTTCCTTGTTCCGCGCTTTCGAGGCCTTGAAAACCTCGCTTTTAGTTGCCTCGATTGGCGTGCGCAGTTCGGGCGCGTAGCCGGAAAGTTTTTATGTTAGAATATGTGAATTATGTGAAACATTTGATGAATTTTGGTATTAATATGCATAATGTTGACTTCGGTCAACATTTTGGGTAAACGGACCCGGACCTGTGATTCGACGGTCCCGGAGGGTCCGTAGAAAAATATGGGACTTGGGCGTGTGCCCGGAATCAAATTCTGAGGTCCCAAGCCCGAGAAATGAATTTTTGAAAGAAATTGTTTTTCTGAAATTTGATATGAAAATTTGAAATGAAAAGGAGTTAGAAAATATAGGTATCGGGCTCGTATTTTGGTTCCGACGCCCGGTACAAGTCTTAAATATGTGTTAAGCACTATCTGTAAAGTTTGGCTAAAAACGGACGTCATATGACGTGTTTCGGACTAAAAATGGAGAATTTGAGTTATGAAAGTTGAAGAAAGAAAATCATGTGTTTGAGGCTTGATCCTATGTATATGATGTTATTTTGGCGATTTGATCGCACGAGTAAGTCCGTAAGATGTTTTTAAGGTTGTGTGCATGTTTGGTTTGGAGCCCCGAGGGCTCGGGTGAGTTTTGAATGGGGCCCGGGAGGTCTTGGACTTAAGAAAATGCAGGTTCAGGTGTTGCAGACACCAGCGCGGCCGCGGTCATTTCCGTGCGGTCCGCGCTGGAGCCGCGCGGCCGCGATGCATTTTTGTGCGGTCCGCGTGGCTGAGTCTGAGGGCTAGGGTTTCAGGTTAACCAGCGCGGCCGCGCACCAAAACAGTGCGGTCCGCGCTGGAAGGGTTCAGAGAAGCCCCAATTTTTCTCCCACTCGGCGCGGCCGCAACACATTTTTGTGCGGTCCGCGCCAGGTCCTCAGAAAGGTATACAAGTTCGGAAAATCTCAGTCATTTTTCACTTTTCAAAAACCCAAAACCTAAGAGGCGATTTTCCAAACAACTTTTCTTCTCCAAAACGATTGGTAAGTGATTTCTAACTTAATTTCTTTATTCCTTAACATCTTTTAACATAATTTCAACTTCAAATCAAAGATTTTCATGGGGAAAATTGGGTGTTTTGGGTAGAACCTAGGTTTTCTACAAATTGAGAAGTTGGACCTCAATTTGGGGTCCGATTTAAAAACAAATCATATATTGGGATTCATGGGGGAATGGGTAACTGGGTTTGGTCCGAACCTCAAGTTTCGACCATGTGGGTCCGGGGGGTATTTTTGAACTTTTTGGGAAAACCTTGAAAAATCTATTTTCATGCATTGGGGATGATTCATTTAGTAATTATTAATGTGATTAAGTAACTTATGACTAGATTCGAGCGGATTGGCGGTGGAATCAAGAGGTAAAGCTATACTAGAAGCGTGAGTTGAATGTGGAGCATTCGAGGTAAGTGTTTGTTCTAACTTTGGCTTGAGGGAATAGGATTAGGATGATATTTGCTACTTGCTAATGTGGAGTACGGTGTATAGGCATGGTGACGGTTATCTATGCACCGGAGTCTAGCATGACCGTGAGTCTTGATTGCTTTTAATTTGAATAATGTGACACAAGCTCCTTGTTTATTTGATGAGTTTCATATAATGTGAACGGTTGAGGAAAAATTGTGATTGGTGTACTTTTGGAGCGTTAGCTCGAATATGAATGTGTTAGTTGAGGAAGAATGGATTTAAAAAGGAGAATGTGTTGTGAATACTCCCTTGCCGGGATGTGTAGATTGATATATATATTCTCCTTTGTCGGGATATTTTGGGCTGTTAGCTGTACCCTTGTCTGGTTAAAGGTATTGAGTTGTTATTCTCCCTGAAGTGGTCTACTATATATATATGATATTATGGGATCGTGTGGTACGCCGTCAACTTATATATGATATTATGGGATCGTGTGGCACGTCGTCCACTTATATATGATATTATGGGATCGTGTGGCACGCCGTCCACTTATATATGATATTATGGGATCGTGTGGCACGCCGTCCACTTATATATGATATTATGAGATCGTGTGGCACGCCGTCCACTTATATATGATATTATGGGATCGTGTGGCACGCCGTCCACTTATATATGATATTATGGGATCGTGTGGCACGCCGTCTACTTATATATGATATTATGGGATCGTGTGGCACGCCGTCCACTTATATATGATATTATGGGATCGTGTGGCACGCCGTCCACTTATATATGATATTATGGGATCGTGTGGCACGACGTCCACTTATATATGATATATATATATATATATATATATATATATATATATATATATATATATATATATATATATATATATATATATATATATATATATATATATATATATATATATATATATTCTTCTATTTATTTCCGATATTTCATTTTTATCTGTTACTCCCCGATAGCATGTCCCCTCCCAGTTTTACGTTGTATTATCTTTTTATTGTTTTCTTGCACTCGTTGTATTTATATCTGTACAGGTTAATTGTGGTAGGTACTGTCTAGCCTCGTCACTACTTCGTCGGGGTTAGGCCAGGCACTTACCAGCACATGGGGTCGGTTGTGCTGATGCTACACTCTGTGCATTTTTGGTGCACAGATCAGGGAGCAGCTTACGGACCGCAGCGGTAGGACTTCTGGGAGCTATCTTCAGTCCAGGGACTCTCGAGGTAGCCTAGCTGGCGTTCGCAGGCCGAAGTCCTTTTCCATGTTTTTTTCGTTTGTTCATCTTGTATCAGACAAACATGATGTATTTCCTTCCAGACATTGTTTGTAGTATTCTGTAGTAGTCCGTGAGCTAGTGACACCAGACCTTTGGGTAGTGATATGTATTAAACTTCCGCACTTTTGGTTTTCAGTTGCTTTAGATTTAAAGACTTCCACTTAAATTTTGTCTCGTTTATTATATTGTTTGAAAGAAAGCAGGAAAGGTGTTTTAAATATTTGGCTTGCCTAGCTCCGATAGTAGGCGCCATCACGACACCCGATGGTGGGAAGTCCGGGTCGTGACGTGTATATATATATTTAGCTTATATACTATATATCTATATTCGATATAATATTAGCTAATGCACTAATACTTAGTGCATAGTATAGTATAGTATATATACTAAGTGTATTATATATCAAGGTATATTCGATATATATAGTATAATATAGTATATATATATATATATATATATATATATATATATATATATATATATATATATATATATAGAATATGAAGCGCTCGGAACACAGGGACAGGTTCTTTTAGGTATTGATACACTTGTAAATTGATTCATCGACTTATAACCTACTCATATGCATATATATATATATATATATATATATATATATATATATATAAATATATATATAAAAGCTATATTCGATATAATATTAGCTAATGCACTAATACTTAGTGCATAGTATAGTATAGTATATATATACTAAGTGTATAGTATAGTGTATTATATAATACACTATACTATATATATAGTATAGTGTATATATATATAAGTGTATATATATATATATATATATATATATCAATTAATATATGTATATATATATATTCGATATAATATTAGCTAATGCACTAATACTTAGTGCATAGTATAGTATAGTATAGTATAGTATATATACTAAGTGTATTATATATCAAGGTATATTCGATATATATAGTATAATATAGTATATAGTGTATATATATATATATATATATATATATATATATATATATATATATATATATAAATATAAAGATGAAGCGCTCGGAACACAGGGACGGATTCTTTTAGGTATTGATACACTTGTAAATTGATTCATCAACTTATAACCTACTCATATGCATGTATATATATTAACAATAAATTAAAACGTCTTGACTTATATCAATTAATATATATATACATATATATATATATATATATAGCTTAAATTGAATTAAAATCCTAAATTTATACTACATATGTACATAATTTTAAATTGAATTAAAAGTAAATTTTTTTTTAGAAATAGCGACCAACTTTGGTCGCTATTTTGGTCAAAAAGTCAAAACTTATTTTGCTACCAAAATAGCAACCAAAGTTGGTCGCTATTTTTAATTCCAGTGTCAAAATCGGGTTTCCCCTCCCATTCTTTCAAAAAAATTCCCCAAAATCTTTCTTTTCTCTCTCACACTCAAACCCCCCCGACTCCCAGCAGCAGCGGCGCCACCCACGCTACCGACGACCACCGACGGTAGCAGCTCCACCACCGGCGACCTCCATTCCCAAGGTTGGTTTCTTTCTCCTTTCTTTGTTTTTTTTCGAAATACAGTGATTTTGTTTAATTTATCCATTTTAGGGTTCAAAGTTGTATATTATTTGTTCAACCATATTAGGGTTCAAAGTTAATTTCTCCATATTAGGGTTTAATTTCTCCATGTTAGGGTTCAAAGTTAGCTCAACCATATTAGGGTTAAAAGTTATATATTATTTGCATTTTTTAGGGTTCTTATTAATACATTTAGTCTAAAATATTTAGTTTTACCTACTAATTTGGGGAAGAAATTGTTTGAAGAGAAGAAACCCTAAGAGTTGCACCTTTAGGATTATGTATTGGAATTTTAGTTTATAAATTAAAATTTTAGGATATGACTTGAACTTTTGTGGATATGAGTTGAACCTTTAGGATATGAATTGAACCTTTAAGATATGAATTGAAATTTTTGGTTTATGTATTGGAAGTTTAGTTTATAAATTAAAATTTTAGGATATGAATTGAACTTTTGTGGATATGAGTTGAACCTTTAGGATATGAATTGAACCTTTAGGATATGAGTTGGACTTTTAGTTTATGTATTGAAATTTTAGTTTATAAATTGAAATTTTAGGATATGACTTGAACTTTTGTGGATATGAGTTGAACCTTTAGGATATGAATTGAACATTTAGGATATGAATTGGACTTTTAGTTTATGTATTGGAATTTTAGTTTATAAATTGAAATTTTAGGATATGACGTGAACTTTTGTGGATGTGAGTTAACCCTTAGGATATGAATTGAACCTTTAGGATATGAATTGGACTTTTAGTTTATGTATTGGAATTTTAGTTTATAAATTGGAATTTTAGGATATGACTTGAACTTTTGTTGTAATGACCCGACCGGTCGTTTTGAGCTTTTGCGCTTTGATCGCCAGTTCTCGGGCATGACTTGCCCCGTGTTATGTATTATTACTGATGTAGATCGTTGGTTTTGGTTTTCAGGAAAAATCGGAATGAATTTGAAAGAATAGTCTCAGTTGAAAGGTTTGAATTTGAAAGGTTTGACCAAGAGTTGACTTATGTGTAAATGATCTCGGATTGGACTTTTTATGATTTTTCTAGCTCCATTAGGTAATTTATGACTTAGGAGCGCGATCGTAATTGGTTTTGGAGGTCTGGTGGGGAATTTGGCTTGAATTGGCGAAAGTAGTACTTTAGCGATTTCCGGTTGATAGGTGAGATTTTGATCGAAGGGTCGGAATGGAATTTTGAGAGTTGTTGTAGCTTCATTATGTGATTTGGGATGTGTGTGCAAAATTTCATGTCATTCGGCGGTGATTTGGTCGGGTTTTTTTATCAAATGCGTGTTTCGGAAGTTTTTGGAAAACTTAAGCTTGAATTCGATGTGAATTGATGGTTTTGATGTTGTTTGAGGTGTTTTGTTGATTGGAAAAAGTTTGAATGATGTGTGTTGGCATGTTTGGTCGGGGTCACATGAGGCTCGGATAAGTTTTGGAAGAGTTTTGGGAAGATTTTTGCCGTTTTGAGCATAAGCACGTAATGATCCAAAGGTCCATTTTTAGTTCTCGAGATTGAAATTTGATCTCGAGACTTTCAGAATTTTGATAATGAATTATAGGACTGATCTGGAAAGTTTGGTCTAATTTCATCAAGTCCCGATTGGGTTTTTGACGCGAAACATCTAGTAATTGTTTAACGAGCGAAATAGATATCGCACTAAGCAAACGAGCTCCGAATTGAGTTTGGATTGAAGGACTATGTTCGTATCATTATTTCTGACTCATAGGAACAAGAATCATCGAATTCCGAGTTCGTATGGTAGAGTTAGAGCCTTTTTAGTGAAAATAAATATTGTTGATGCAGAAGGTTCTGGTGTGCACCTTTAGCGACAAGATTTGGGACTTTTAGCGACGGGAATGGGTCCTTTAGCGACCAGAATCGGATTTATTAAAGCTGCTGCGTTTTTCTGCTCATTTTGACCTTTTTTTTGGTGAAAGAACATGGCTTGGGGCGATTTTTGAGCAAGAAATCATGGGAAATCTTGAGATAAGTCACTTGTGATCATTTCTACTCCATAATATTGAATTATCATCGAATAATCCGACTAGATTATACGTTTTTGAGGAGTAAATTAGAGATTTAGGCCTAGGGATTTGAAAATAAGATTTGAAGATTTGAGGGTCGAGTTGATGTCCGATTTTGGTAAATTTTATATGTATAGACTCGTGGCGAGATAAGGAATCCGTTGATGTTAATTTTTTTGAATTTCGAGAAGTGGGCCCGGGCTCGGGTTTTGCCAAATTTCGGGATTTTGATGTTTTTCAGTTATTTTCGATTGGGTATTGTTCCTACAGCATAATGTGACTTATTCATTCTGATTTTGGATAGATTCGACGCACGAAGAGGCCAATTCGAGAAGCATGGGCATAGCGAGCTAGACTTTTGGCCGTCTTGAGGTGAGTAATTGATGTAAATGATGTCCTGAGGGTTTGAAACCCCGGAATTTCACATCGTAACGCTATATTGAGGTGACTTCCACGCCGTATAACGGGCGTGGGGTAGAGCACCATTGGGGATTGTGACTTGGTCCGTCCAGAGAGATGTGTTTACCGTGTTTTCTACTTGAACTAAATTGAGAATCATCCCTTACTTAGATTTGATTGTTACATTTGGGCTTCTTGCCAATTATTTGAATCCTTCAGGGATTGATATCATTGTTTTCGCATATTTTTGCATATCATTTGATCTCAGTCCAAGGTTTTAAATACTGTTTTGCAAACTCAACCATCTTTCTAAGATTTGAAAACTTAAATGATATTTCGGGTTGAGAACTATTGTTTTACGAATGTCTAAGGGGCTTATGATGATTTCTGGACTAAGCATGGATCGGGCTGCATGCCGCAGCAGTGTTACATTGATATTGAGGCCGAGAGCCTAGTTGATTACATTGATATTGAGGCCGAGAACCTGGGTGATTATACTGATATTGATATGAGGCCGAGGGCCTAGATTTGATGCCACGAGATGGCTTGATATTGCGCTTGGGCTGTAGGAGCCCCTCCGAAGTCTGTACACACCCCCAGTGAGCGCCGTCGACGATAAATAAATATGGATGGCTCGGGCGGCATGCCGCAGTGGGTACCAGAGGGTACCGTCATATGCATTGCATTGCACTCATGCATTTATTCCTTATCTGCATTATCTGCCATAATAATTATGTGCTCTTATTTCATTGACTGGTTGCTTCATACTGTTCTGAGCCTGAGGGGCTGATACTGTTCTGAGATACTGAGCCCGAGGGGTAGATTTCTACTTATTATTTTGATACTGAGCCCGAGGGGCAGATTTCTAATTATTATTTTGATACTGAGCCCGAGGGGAAGATTTCTAATTATTATTTTAATACTGAGCCCGAGGGGCAGATTTCTACTTGTTATTTTGATACTGAGCCCGAGGGGCAAATTTCTACTTGTTGTTTTGATATTGAGCCCGAGGGGCAGAATTCTACTTGTCATTTTACTGCCAAATTACCTGTTTTACTGGTTTAAAAGAAATTTCACATGATATTTCACTGAATTGTTATTTTAAATGATTTCACTGCTTCTGTATAGAATGTTGTGTACCTTAACGTGTTTTCTTACCTTCAGTCATTATTTATATTTATTACTCACTGGGTCGGAGTACTCACATTACTCCCTGCACCATGTGTGCAGGTACAGGTATTCCTGAGGCATAAAGCGAGTTTTCTGCTGTTCAGTTTTCATCAGCGTTATCGAGGTAGCTGCATGGCGTTCGCAGACCCATTTTCTCCCTTATCTTCTGTTATTTATGATATCTTCAGACTTTGTTCCTAATTCCATACTTTGTAGAATTTTAGTAAACTTTGTAGTAGCTCATGACTTGTGACACCCCGGTTAGGGCTGAGTTGGGTTGGATTTCCGTATTTTATCTATACTTTCCGCTATTGGATATTATTAAACCATGTTTATACTATAATTGTGTTAATTAATTGTTTTAAAAGGATGAATTGGGTTGAATGGTTGGCCTTGTCTTCATGAGAGGCGCCATCACGACCAGGTTCGGGAATTGGGTCGTGACATTTGTGGATATGAGTTGAACCTTTAGGATATGAATTGAATCTTTCGGATATGAATTGGACTTTTAGTTTATATATTGGAATTTTAGTTTATAAATTGAAATTTTAGGATATGACTTGAACTTTTGTGGATATGAGTTGAACCTTTAGGATATGAATTGAACCTTTAGGATATTAGTTTATGTATTGGAATTTTAGTTTATAAATTGAAATTTTAGGATATGACTTGAACTTTTGTGGATATGAGTTGAACCTTTAGGATATGAATTGAACCTTTAGGATATTTGTTTATGTATTGGAATTTTAGTTTATAAATTGAAATTTTAGGATATGACTTGAACTTTTGTGGATATGAGTTGAACCTTTAGGATATGAATTGAACCTTTAGGATATTAGTTTATGTATTGGAATTTTAGTTTATAAATTGAAATTTTAGGATATGACTTGAACTTTTGTGGATATGAGTTGAACCTTTAGGATATGAATTGAATCTTTAGGATATTAGTTTATGTATTGGAATTTTAGTTTATAAATTAAAATTTTAGTATATGACTTGAACTTTTGTGGATATGCGTTGAACCTTTAGGATATGAATTGAACCTTTAGGATATGAATTGAAATTTTTGGTTTATGTATTAGAATTTTAGTTTATAAATTGAAATTTTAGGATATGACTTGAACTT
This sequence comes from Nicotiana tabacum, assembly GCF_000715075.1. Lineage (NCBI taxonomy): Eukaryota > Viridiplantae > Streptophyta > Magnoliopsida > Solanales > Solanaceae > Nicotiana > Nicotiana tabacum. The sequence goes on from NC_134087.1 coordinate 121,020,152, forward strand.
TTATGGATATGAGTTGAACCTTTAGGATATGAATAAAATTTTTGTGTATGAATTGAACTTTTAGGATATGAATTGAAATTTTTGTGTATGAATTGAACTTTTAGGATATGAATTGAGCCTTTAGGATATGAATTGAACTTTTGTGGATATTAATTTTTAGGATTGCGGGAGGATTTTGTAGAAGGGGTTGATGACTTTATTAGACATGCAATGCAACTTCCACCAAGAATAACTTAGACACAGTACCTGGCATAGTGTGCCTTTAATTGTTGTTCTCATTAGCCACAATGATGATGAGAAGGCAATGGCATGTGTTTCAAACAGTGATGGTGTAGGTAGGAATTTAACATTTCCTAAATTGATAAAAGAAAAGGTTATAGAGGAATTCTCTACTTCATTTTCCAAGAGGAAGTAGAGAATTCCTCTATAACCTCTTCTTTTATCTGCTTAGGAAATGTTAAATTCTTACCTACACCATCACTGTTTGAAATACATGCCATTGCCTTCTCATCATCATTGTCGCTAATGAGAACAACAATTGATCAAAGACACACCCTGTCGGGTACTATATCCAAGTTACTCTATGTATCTAAGTTCATCCCGAGTAATAGTACCACGAGGATAATCACCAAAGCCACCAGACAACTTTATGATGCCAATGAAGTAAGATGAGTTATTCAATGAGACTCGTATTGTAAAAAAGAAGAAAGAGACTGATCTAGAAAGGTGGGTCGAGGGTCGAGCCTCGACTATACATGTAAGTTTTTTACTTTTCATTAAGTATTTTGATTTACTTTTATATAAATTTTGAAATACTAATTCAATATAATTTTTCTTATAGGTTCGCTTCACAGCTGATATGGGGGAATTCATACGCAGTCAGCCACCTAATGAGTCGGGCGAGGCAATCCAACTTTCGGATGAGGATGCTGAAAGAACACTCCTTGAGTACTTTATATACTTTGAACTAGACAATAGAACCAATTTTCGAATGGGCTTGTAAGAAGCGTTAACTAAGTTTTGTTAGCTTAATGTGTTAGTTCTATTGAACTTTATACTTTGTTGCTTTTTATTGTTGTTGTTGTTGTTGTTGTTGGTTATTGTTGTTGTTGTTGTTGGCATAAAATGCATGTTTAGGATTTTTGGTAAGCTGACAGGTAGTGTAGCTGCCAAAACAGGCATTTTCTGGCAAAAATATACCAAGAAAAGCGACCAACTTTGGTCGCTAATTGGTCGTTTTTCCCTTAAAAATCGCTATTTAACCCAAATTTCTCAAAAACGACCAACTTTGATCGCTATTCTATTTTTAAAAAAAATAATTTCTGGAAATATAGCGACCAAAGTTGGTCGCTTATAATTAAAAAAAATTATTTCTTGAAGTTAGCGACCAACTATGGTCGCTTATTTTTAAAAAAATAAATAAATAAATAAAAAAGCGACCACTCTTGGTCTCTATTTTCCAAATTTTAAAATATAATATTTGGATTAGAGACCAAAGTTGGTCGCTTTTTTATGATTAATAATAAATAAATAAATAAATAAATAAATAACGTATTTTACATTTAGAGACCAGCTTTGGTCGCCAAAATTATATTATTAAAATAATAAAGCGACCAAAGTTGGTCGCTATAGTCTTTACCCGGAATATTTGGTCCTTTTACCTTAGAGACCAAAGTTGGTCGCTAAACTTTGGTCCCTAAAATAAAGGGACCAGCAATATTGCGACCAGACATGTTTGGTCGCTTTTTTAGGCCTATAAGCGACCAACTTTGGTCGCTTTTTGTGGTCGCTTTTTACCGGATTTCTAGTAGTGGTAGGCTACCTCCTGCCTACATCATATCCCTTGGGGTACGGCCCTTCCCGGATCCTGCGTGAATACGGAATATTTTGTCTACCGGGCTGCCCTTTTTTGTTTTGCCCTAGTTGGAAAACCATGCAATATTTTATTCTAGTTGTATTTATGGCAAGAATTTATATATCATGTAAAGTCAACTGCTTAGAGATGGGGCCTCCCATTTCTATAGACAACACATAATGTCAAATGACCCTTGTAATTAAGAGAAAAATGCAGATTAAAGTTTGCAAAGGGATAGATGGGAACATAAGACCAATAATACAGGAGTTGGTAGCATCCAAAAGATGTCATTTTTATAGATGATCTTGCTTTTGTCTCTGCAGTACTTAATCTGTTTCCTTTTAGGAATAGGAACTGAGGATGTTTCAAATGTTGAAAAGACTCACTCTAATGTAGCTGCAAATAGAACTTAATTTCTAGTGCTTTTGACTTCAACTAGGAATCATGGGAAGGACTCCTTTCATCATATTCATCATTCTTTTCAATCTTCTTTGTCCTTCTTTTTCACTTCCTTTGTGTACTGATTCAAGTAAGTTTCAGCATTTGCACTGGGCGATTACAAGTTTTGTCTTGAAAAACTTGTTATTTGCAGTTATCTATTCTGGTTTTAATTCCAATAACCTCATGTGTTTACAGGAGCTCCTATTCAGCAAAAGTCTCCTCTAACATTCTGTCCTTATAATGGAACTTCATGCTGCAATTCCACTGATGATAAACAACTTCAGGCCCAGTTTAATGCTATGAACATTACTGATCCTGGATGTACTTCTCTTGTAAAATCTCTCCTCTGTGCGGTAAGAAGATGGTCTTTGTAATTCCTATAATTGTTTCACAATATCAAGTTGTAGCTGTATGAGGTTTAAATCTACCATTTTTGAATCTGTTACCTTCCATTTTATTTTGTTTGTGAAGCACAAAATACTCCACTTCTCTGAAATCTCTGTGCTGATTCTATTTTGGAAGTTTTCAATAATTTAAAAGTGGCTAGGAATTTTGGTATACTAGTATCCTGATAGTAGTAGTTAAGGATTTATAAGTAATCACATATAGATATGCAGTGATCTTAATTCCTCATTGACTCTTGATGCATGGAATTCTGTATTTTCACCTTTTGCAGAAGTGTGATAAATTTTCAGCAGAGCTGTTCAGAACTAATTCTGTTCCTCGACAACTTCCGATCCTATGCAACTCCTCGTCTTCAGCAAATTCATCCCAAAGTAGCCAATCTAAGAATGACTTTTGCTCTAAAGTATGGACAACTTGTCAAAATGTGTCTATCATTGGTTCTCCTTTTGCTGCTTCTGTCAAGTCCAATTTCACGAAGTTGACGGATCTCTGGCAATCACAAACCGATTTCTGTAATGCATTTGGTGGAGCTTCTGGTGATGGATCAGTATGCTTTGCTGGAGAACCTGTTGCCTTAAATACAACCACATCTCCAAATCCTCCAGGCGGTTTGTGCCTCGAGAAAATTGGAAATGGTAGTTACCTCAATATGGTTGCACATCCTGATGGCTCTAGTCGTGCTTTCTTCTCGAATCAGCAAGGGAAAATATGGTTGGCTACCATTCCTGAAGTCGATTCAGGAAAGTTATTAGAGCTTGATGAAGCTAATCCTTTCCTTGACTTAACGGATGAAGTTCATTTTGATACTGAGCTTGGGATGATGGGGATTGCATTTCATCCAAAGTTCTCACAAAATGGAAGATTCTTTGCTTCATTTAATTGCGATAAGCAAGCATGGCCTGGATGTGGAGGAAGATGTTCTTGTAACTCAGATGTGGATTGTGATCCATCAAAATTACCTAGTGATAGTGGTTCTGAACCGTGCCAATATCAAGCTGTAATTGCAGAATTTACTGTTAGTGGGAAAGCATCTCAGCCATCAGAGGTAACTTTCGCGGTCTATTGGATTTATTTCTCTCTCCTTTGTTTAGCTCTGAATGATTGATAAATGTAGTTCAAATTTCCAGGCAAAAACTGCCAATCCAAAAGAAGTCAGAAGGATATTCACCATGGGCCTTCCGTTTACAGCACATCACGGGGGCCAGATTCTTTTTGGACCGACAGACGGATATTTGTACTTCATGATGGGTGATGGTGGAGGTATAGGTGATCCTTACAACTTTTCCCAAAACAAGAAGTCATTACTGGGAAAGATTATAAGGCTTGATGTTGATAGCACACCTAGTAAGTGGCTTCCCATTTGCAAAAGGCTTGAACCTCACATGGAAAGTGTTGAACTATCTAACATGTTAAAGTGAATTTAGATTTCACTATTTTATTCTACTGATTTATCATTTCCTGCCCCTTATTTTGCATCTGGTGCATATTCCCATAGGTGAAGCTGAGATGACCAAGCTCGGTTTATGGGGAAACTACTCCATACCAAAGGATAATCCTTACATTGAAGATAAAGAATTGCAGCCTGAAATTTGGGCACTAGGAATGCGTAATCCTTGGCGCTGCAGTTTTGATTCTTCAAGGCCATCTTACTTCATGTGTGCAGATGTAGGACAGGTAAAGTACAAGAAACTTTACTCTTCAAGCTTTACTTATAGGCCTTGTCGATGTTCTCTTGAAGGTGTCCCCTTTCGAGCTCCAGAATTCTGTTCATTTGCATTAACTGCAAATAAATATGATTGTCTCACAGGATAAATTTGAAGAGGTGAATATAATCAGCAAGGGTGGTAACTATGGTTGGCGAGCCTACGAGGGTCCCTATCTCTACACCCCTCAAAAATCACCAGGAGGAAATACATCTATAAGCTCAATAAACCCAATTTTCCCGGTTATGAGATACAATCATTCAGATGTGAATAAGAATGTAGGGTCAGCCTCAATTACTGGTGGATACTTCTATAGGTCCATCACTGATCCCTGCATGCATGGAAGGTGAGTCTACTTAAAGAAAGAACAAATATTGATTTGATACTTTGGATCAATATGATTTTGACAGGGAAATTTTTTGCATTCCACAAATTTGATCTCACACATTTCTATTTCTTTTTCTTTTTCTTGTTCTTCATACTCTTAACTTTTTCTTGAATGCATCCCTTTTTGGTAATACAACAACAACTATGCCTTAATCATAAGCAAGTCGGGTTTGGCTATATGGATCTTCACTACCTATGTTCCTCTGTTTAAGTTCATCTTAGTCCAGTATTATATAATCAAAAATAAAAAGTACAAGAAATTCTCTATATTTATTACTGGCACATAAATCTCTAGTCGGACTTGAAGACTCCTAAAAAATATTGAATATTAAGTAAACGTACTAACATGACTAGAACTTAATCCCAACGAATTGGTATCACCTATATATATATTTTTCTTCCATCGTGCCCTATTTTTTGCTAGGTCTGCATGGGTTCCAAGAGATTATAGGTGTCTCGAGACGACTCTATTCTATGTGATTTTAGCTCTACTCGTCCCCTTTTTAACACTTTAGCTCACCATGGTTTCACCCCTACAAACTAGTGTATCTCGAGGATATCTTACAATGGTAATGACAGATGAAATTTTGCAGGTATCTTTTTGCGGATCTGTATGCAGGTTCCATGTGGGCAGGCACTGAAAATCCAGAGAACAGTGGAATATTTAACACCACTCAAATATCTTTCAACTGTGCTCAGAAATCACCAATAGATTGTACCTTTGTTCCTGGAAGCTCAGTTCCATCGTTGGGCTACATTTTTTCATATGGTGAGGACAACAACAAGGATATGTATGTCCTTGTAAGTAGTGGAGTTTACAGGGTCGTTCGTCCGAGTCGCTGTAAATACGCTTGTGCTAAGGAAGATTCTTCTGCTGTTGTTGATATCCCAGCTGGTCCTGCTGCTGCTTCCCCTCCTTCAGCAGCAATCATGTTAACAGGTTCATACAATAACTTGGTGCTCATATTCTTGTCTTTTATGTTGATGTTGGCCAGTTGGTTTTAGCAATGCTACTAAAAACAATGTCATGTGTAGAGAGAGATATAGGCTTCTCAATAGACAATTCTCGTAAAATAAAGCTCTTTTTTTCTCTTAGATGACAATTATGATCAACATCTTATGTTGATCATATAGTTCAGCATTGTGGCTTAAGCATATGCACTCTAAATTATCACCGGTCCAAGGGGATTCTTTAAAGAAATGGATGGATATAGCAGAACCAATGTCCCTCAAGCAATATAAAAAAAGGCAGTCTAGTGCACTAAGTTTCTGTGCAGGGTCCGGGAAGGGCCGGACCACAAGGATCTATTGTACGCAGCCTTACCCTGCATTTCTGCAAGAGTCTGTTTCCACTGTTTGAACACGTAACCTCCTAGTCACATGGCAACAACTTTACCAGTTACACCAAGGCACCCCTTCAGCAATATCTTGCTGGAATTTACTTACCGAATGATTGCAATGAGAAAGATTTATCACATATTCAAATGAGCGCTGTTAGAGGTTAACAACGCGAAATGTACCAGAGCAAAAGGTGAAGAGTGCATTTGAAATTAAGATCATTATCACATCTCATAACTTAAATAACCATTTCCATAGGCTAATCAAACAAATCTAGTCTAAAATTATCTATGGATCCTGAACTATGGAGACCCTTACAACTTGTGATGTATCCTATAATCCAACCAAATGCAGATTAATATCTCTTTATCGAAATTATTCAAACCAATAATTCTCAATAGTGCTTCTTTCTAGTGTCCATGGTAAAAGAAAGGAAACTAGTAAATTTGCATGACTACACAACAACTAGTGTACGTTATAACTTTTTATAGCTAATTATATTTTTCTTTTTCACTTCCAAATATAGACTTTTTGGTGAGTTTATTACTTTATATTTTGACCCCCTTAATGAAAATTCTGGCTCCGCCACTGTATATAGTGTGTCACTATAGTGTGTGTCACTATTTCCTTGAAGCACCAGAAAAGGTGGCCATAAGGCCTATAATCATATTCAGACATTTGAAAGCCATAGAGGTACTGACAGGGTCTTTCCTACAAACGCAAAAATTCTCACAAGGATAGTTGCTTCGTGCTGGGAGACCCTGCAGAGGCAGGATTTTCACATGGAATTAAAAAAATAAAAGAAGCCAAAGAGATACAACATCTACCATATACACATAAAATTTTTACTCTTATATAAAATTTCCGACAAAGATAGTTCAGATAAACCCCTTCCAATCCCCTAGCTCTGCCCCTGTTCACTCATGCAAGACAAGTCCTGAGTTGGTGATTGTTTACCCGTAAAACGGTACAGTTAAATTTATATGTAATTTATAGACAAATGAATTAATTTGATCCTAAGATAATAGACGAATTAGACAAAATGAATATTAACCTTGAAAGAGAGATAAAATAGCAGATATAGCAATTCCGGGAACGGGACTTCTGGGGACAATAGCAACGATAAGCTTTGAATAGAGTGTAGCATGTCTTTTTGCCAGAAAATTCGTATCCTTTACAATGATAATAGAGCTTACTATTTATAGCTACACTTAGGGAACAAGGTCCTAGGACCAAGCCCCTCTTTAATGTCAATTATGATGGCCAATGAAGAATGTGTAACGGCAGGCATGGAATGCCATATTCCTTATAACGGGTCGTGAACTTAATGTTGTAGAATATTCATCACTAAACGCTACCGGGTGACAAGCATTTATTTCATCTTTATGAGTATCATTTTCTCAAGGTCGTTGCCTTCGGATTCAACTATCTTATGTTTTCGGCTCCACGTGTCACTTCCTTATGCGATCATTTAATATAAACATATTTTACCCTATACAATGACATGACTAAAACTTGTGAAACTGCAAACAAAATATGTCATTAAAAAGCCAAGATCTATTTTGATCCCCTTAGCTTCTTGGATTTCCACGTATTACACCTGCACTAACTAAACGAGAGTACCTTGTACTCTTAGAACATGCAGATGAAACCCATAAAATGTTGTAAACAATAGTATTAAAATGTGGATGTTCATAGGAAAGTTTTCTAAAAGAAAGGAAATTCACATTTTTTTTCCTTATGTAAATGTGCGTTAATAATATTTTTTTTTTAAATAATAATTAAAATATTACTCCATAACAAGCCGAGTTGCTTAAAACTAATATAAAGCAAGCATTTGGATATAGATTTGATTGAAACTTGAAAAATGGGTTTTTGAAATTTTGTGTTGAATACTAATTTTTGAAAGTTGAAGTTGTGTATTGACATGCATTTTATTTTTAAAAAAAGTTAAAGTTTTGTGAGTGGAAGGAAATTTTTTACCCAAAAACTATCTTAAACCAGTTTTTGGGAACCTGGGAAAAAAATCCTATTTTGTTTTTCAAAAACTAACCATATTTCATGAACAAATATTGTTTTCAATTTTTTTTGAGGTATTATCACTTTTAGCCCACGCCGGAAATTATTTATACCTGGTAGCCGAAAAAGATTTCTAAAGGAAAGACGACTTTGAAATATTGGTTGGGCTTTTATAAGGTAAGTATCTTGCCTAGCTTGGCTTGAGGGAATCTACCTTAGGAAATCAACCTTATTTGACTATATGCTATATTTTGAATGTGTTGTATATTCGGGTGAAATTCAAAAATAGCTAGATTTACAAGTGGAAATTGAAAAATAGCCATAGTTTCAAAAGTAATCGAAATTTAGCTACTTTTCATGTAAAGATAAATCTGAACGAAAATACTGTTCAAAATCCGAAAAACATTCCAGCATTATATACTGGAGTTCGAATTTTTTACATGTGAACTTTTAGTATAATATACTGAAGTTCCAGCATAATATATTAGGGTTTCAGCATAAATATTGGTCCAGCATAATATGTTGGAAGTTCATACACAAGTGCTCCAATCTCCAGTATATTATGCTGGAACTTTTTATGTGCTGGAGTTCTAGCATAATATGCTGGAAATTCATACACAGGTGCACCAATCTCCAGTATATTATGCTGAAACTTTTCGTGTTGCAGCAAAATAGTGGTTATTTTTCAATGACTTTACAAATGCTGGTCATTTTTCAATTACCAATCCGAAAACTGATTAACCCGTGCTATTTCCACATTTGAGACACCAAGTAAAACCTTAAAACCCACCGCAGCCCATAATCCATTTTGCAAGTCAATTTCCCAAACCTTAAAACCCACCGCAGCCCATAATCCATTTTGCAAGTCAATTATGATAATAAGCCAACACATTTTAGGGAGAAATTCAAAAATAGCCAGATTTACAACTGGTCGTTCAAAAATAGCACAGTTTCAAAAGTAATCGAAATTTAGCCATTTTTCATGTAAAGATAAATCTGAGCGAAAACACTGTTCAAAACCCGAAAAATACGTCAATATATTATACTGGAGTTCCAGGATAAGTATGCTGGAACTCCAGCATAATATGATGGAGTTCCAGCATAAGTACACTAGAACTCCAGCATAATATATTGTAGTTCCAGCAAGTATAATTGTCCAGTATAATATACTGAAGTTTGGAGCACCGGTGCTCCAGTCTCCAATATATTATACTGGAGTCAGCAAAGTATACAGGTCCAGCATAATATGCTGGAGTTCATACACAGGTGTACCGAACTCCAGTATATTATGCTGGACCGGTCGCTGTTGCAGCAAAATAGTGGCTATTTTTCATTGACTTCGTAAACGTTGGTTATTTTTGAATGATCAGTCCGAAAATTGATTACACCGTGGTATTTTTACCACATTTTATGTAGAATCTTGCGAAAGCCACTATTTGAAACTACCAAAAAGCAACATCCACAGCTGGATATCTAAAGTTGTTTTAATTTTGACGGTGAGACATCATATTCCAATTCAGTCGTAAGCCCTTTAACAAGATCCGGAATTTATCAATAAAGAAAGTGTGAGAAATTCAAAAATAGCCAGATTTATAGGTGATCATTCAAAAACAGTCACAGTTTCAAAAGTAATTGAAATTTAACCATTTTTCATGTAAAGATAAATTTGAACGAAAACACTGTTCAAAATCCGAAAAATACTTCAGTATAATATACTGAAACTCCAGTATATTATACTGAAGATTGGAATACTAGTGCTCCTATCTCCAATATATTACATTGGAACTTTCCGTGTGTTGGAATTCCGACATAATATGTTGGAAGTTCATACACAGGTGCACTGATCTCCAATATATTATGCTGAAATTTTTCGTGTTGCAGTAAAATAGTGACTATTTTTCAATGACTTGACTATTTTTGACCAGTCCGAAAACTGACTAGCCCGTGTTATTTTAACAAAGAAAGTGTCTTTGATATGTCAATACCCAAAAACCTCCTTTTCTATTGATTTTGCTGCTTCTAACAGTTTGTTCATATTTCGAAGTTCAACGGTAGTCTACCACATAGCAGGTCAATTATGTGTGGCCATGGTAATTTGACGATTGAATAGGTCAACCACATACCTCAAAGACAAACCACAAAACATTAATAAGAAAGAAGAAAACTTCAAGGAACATAAGAAACTAAATTTGTTTCCTTCTGCTGCTAAGTGTAGTTATATTTCTCTATTACAGAGGTGTGCCCTCTTTTTTTGCATTCCATCCACAAATGAAGCTCAAAATGTGTGTTAAAAGGCAAGGAAAAACAAAAGAAAGGTAGAGAAAACAATAAATGAATTTCCCTATTATATCAAAAAGCAGAGTCCTCCAGAAAATATACAGATCATGGTTCTATTAAGTGCAAAACTTGTCTATCCTTGTTTATTGGTCAGTTTTTAGATACCCTTCTCTTCTTCAAATCCTTAAGTGTCATCTCATGTTGCAGCATAGAGGCCGGCCTTGCTGTTGTAATTTGTTCCACATGCAAATCATCTGTCTAGGGGACTGGTAATGAGCACTATAATAATCGTCTACACATCCAGCTTGTGAGAACTTCAAGCTGTGTACATATTGCACATGTCTTGTGCTATTAAATTTCTCGACCCACATTCCCATGCTCACATCCTCCATCTTGAACAACTGCACATAAAGGAGCGAGCTTGTTAGCTATTTCACGAGTACTTGCATACAGAAAGAGATAACGGGAATTTTGTCTACCTTTAGCTTATGTCTATCGAACTCTGAGACGATGAAGTTTGCGATGTCTGATGAAATAACGTAACCTGGGCCATTGGCATAAGGTGGATAATCTTCTTCTGGCCATTCCTGAGCCAAGACCGAGAAGCAAGTTAAGACGAGAAACTCAGATATCATGGGATTCTAGAAGGTCGGAATAATTAATGACTAAAATGAAAGGAGATTGAGCAGGCAAAAAACTAGACAACACCCAGATTTACTCCATGCAGATAACTAGCAATATTTACTGTAGCATTTGTTGCAATTCAAGCATTCCTGTCCAAACAGCCTTTACTCTATTCTAGTAGAAAAGCAACTCTCTGCCATAGTCTCGCTTACTCTATTCTTAGTTAGCCACTATCAACTGGCAAATGTGAAGTCTTTTCTTTGACGATAAAGCATAAGAAAATACTTCGTCGAAAGAAAACAGCACTATTTAGCCTTCTAATACCATGTAGAAATTGGAGCAAGAAAATTAAAAAAAAAATCCAAACTATTACCTCATATGTCACTGCCCATTTACCACTACGCAGGGGCTTATGATAGTAATTGATATTTCCAACATATAAGCTCCTATTCTCGGGTATTTTATTTACTTCCTTGATAACTGCATCCACTCTAACAAATGTATCATCATCACACTTCATGATATTTTTTGCAAATGCTACATGAACCTGCAACAAGCAAAGATACAAAAAAACAATTAACTTTTGGGACAATATTAATCTGGGACTACCAATGTTAACATTTATAGCTAATCCACAGCTTACCCCATATTCACAGATGGCAACTGTTTTCAAGACTACAAGATCATAATTGTCCATGTAAGGAACAATGACAATGTCACCAAAAAATTCTGCCTCTTTCTTCAACTCCACATTTATATCCTTTCTCCCGTGCTGTCAAAAAACCAATCCATGTTAAACTCCACATTAACAAGTTGTAAGATGAATGTTAATAGTGAACAATATTTGCATTATGCTGCATACGCGACCATCTGTCAACCTACCAATGCAACGAAGAATCGAGCCACAACATTTGAAGATTTGACGAGCCGATGCTGCATCCAAGACCTCCTTATAGCCATTCGCTCAGCAAAATGATTGCCTGCAGAGAGAACACCAATGAGCAGATCCACAGGTTGAGAAAGGAGGGGCGGTGCCTTCCATCTGTTTGACATATCAAGATGCCTTTGAGGAGCAAAACTAGGATGTGATGTGGGCAAGGAGGCAGCAAAGACTGAATCAATATCAACGTCACCATTCAATGACAAACCAGTGGCATCTTCGAGTGCAAATCCCTAAAAAGCATCAATAAGAACTTTCTTTAGCCCAATTCAACAGTTCAGCATGAAATTCAAGAGGTGGTAGCATACTCACAGTTCGATATGGAAATGAGGTCACATGCCTCCCATCAACATTTATGTGATAACCCTCCAAGCCGGCACTGAGAGTTAGTACAAATAACTTATCCTCTGAAAATGGGAATGGCCAATCAAAAGAGACCGGCTTCTTTCGCCCTACTATCCGGTTTAACCACCAAGATGCCTTTGATTGCTCCGAATGATTAGCATCATCATCTCGAGTCCACTTTTCACATTTTACCTGGCCATCAACTGCAGAAGAGCCAAGACATTAACAAGAATGTCGTGCCGCATAATACAAATGATAGATTTCTGTGCAACAGATGCAAATGTAACTGATGGTGCATTTAGTCATTTACACATGTTTTTTTCTCCTCCCATTGCCAACAACTATGTAAAAACTTTCAGACTGTATTAGAATAACTCCCATCCCCAACTCATGAGATTAATCTGAGGAATCTATCCATCACAAAATTGCACCTCATCAAGCAATAAGCTCTATACTCAATCTGATAAACTAATTCAATTGCTTGACAACACACAATAAAAAAAAACTTATGCTCCTCCCCACCCACTCCCAACCCCCAAAAACAAAAAAAAGAACAAAATTTTAAACTTCAATAAGTAAATCAAACAGTTCTTCCAGCTAGCAAACCTTCAAGTTAAACTAGTTTTTTAAACATTCGACTTTGTCTAGCAACTTTCCCTATCTGAGTTTCACCTTACTCGTTGCAATCCTAAGTAAAGGAGGAGAACTGCATTAAGTTGACAGCTACATGAATCTTTTAAATATTTGGAAATAGAGGATCCATATAGCCAGGTCCAACTAGTTTGGGATTGGGGCATAGTCGATTGATTAAACTAGTTCAATAAACAGAATATATCTTAAAGACTACTAAATAAATAAAGAACCAAAATCATATTCTCACCAGTCTCCTCATCATCCCTGGACCTCCACCCTTCACACCTTTGAGCTGTGCCCCACTGCATCCTATAACAAGTATTCTGCTCAATCACAGGCTTCCCACTCCAATCACCTTTCAATCTTGGATTAAAATGAAGAATCCTAGGTGGGTCCTCCCCATCAACTGTCTTCAGCCCTTGTAACTCCATCATAAACTGTGAAACCATCAAAAATTGACCTTCCTTTAACAATGATATCTTTGGATCATGCTCTTGGTGGGCCCTTTTAGGCCTCCCTACAACAGTTACATGTGACCCAAGAGTAAGCCCACATGGCAACACCATCATTCTCTTCCCTTTCCCCTGAAAATCAAACCCTGACATTGAAATGGAATGTGGACATTGCTCTATTGTCTTGTTATTATTACTTTCTAAAAACCCCACTTCTTTTTTATGCAATTCAAGCTCTTTCCACAACTTTCTACCTACTTCAAATGCCTCTTTTGCTGACTTCAAAATCCCAGAAAACCCATCTTTACTAGTCATATTCACAAAACTACCATCAAAAAACAAACTTGATAATGGATTCTTGATTTCTCTGATATTCCTTTCAGGTTTTGATGATTGAATTGGTGGAACCTGAAGCGGGACATCAAAAAGAGGGCGAATTGGGGCCTTTTTGTCTGCTAACTCCTCTTCGCTATCAAGCACAGAAGACTTAGAAAACTGCCCTGTACCAAAACCATCTTGAGAAACTAAACTGAACCCATTTCTGAAAACAAAAGGAACTTCAAAACCCACCAAAACTACATATAAAAAGCCTATAAGAATCAAAACTTGGACCGATCTTTGCCGGCTCAGTGACATGAACAAGTCAAATTTTGCTCTTTTCATGTTGAAATTTTTTGCTTTTGAGCTGAACCCTCTTTCAAATTTCTAGTAATCATCAAATAATGGGGTTCCTCCAAAAGTTTCAAACCGACAATTTTTTTTTTTTTTGGTTGCAAAAACAGAAGCTTGTATAAAAGAGGAAAATGTATATAGCTATAGAATAAGAGAGGGTTAGGTCATCAAAGCATGATCACAAACAAGTTAAGAGAGAGGGAGAAAAATATATAAGCACATATATATACACAAATGTGTACGTATAGAGAGAGAGAGATGAAGGAGGCTCAAGGGGTCGGTAGCTTTCCTGGAACAAGAGAAATAAGTGTACTTTTCAATTTGAATAGGAAAAGCTTTGCACTTAAAAGTTGATGGAAGAATCTTGATGGAATGTGTGAAAGTAAAACCTCTGGAAATTGTTGTTTATATAATTCTTTTTGAAAATGGAAAACTTGGAAATTATTTATAGGTTAAATTCGCTCGCGAAAACTACCTGGGTTTACCCTTTTTTTTAACGAACTTATATGTATTTCGATTATTTTTAAGTATTTACATTTTACTTAAACAAATTTTAACTATAATCATTAAAATTTAGGTAAATAACAAGAATAATATTTAAATTTTGGCTTCCTATAATTTTTACTATTTTATTAATTGCTAAATCTTTTTTTTTCTTTTCAGGTAGTCAAATTTTGAGAGTAGGCCATGATTACTAGCCTCTTTGGCCAACCTTCTAAAATCGGCTTATTTTGAGAAGTATTTTTCATCAAAGATATTTTTTTTTTCAAAAGTACTTTTGGTGAGAAGCAGTTTGTGTTTACCTAATTGATTTAAAGAGTACTTGTCGAGAAGCAATTAATGTTTGGTCAAACTTTTAAAAAATGCTTATAAGTGTATTTTTCTCAAACGTGCTTTTCAAAAAAATACTTTTAGGAAAAAACTACTATTTTTTGTTCTCCAAAACTGCTTATGCTTCAACTCAAAAGTATTTTTTCTTCTTCTAAAAGTGTGGCCAAACACTTCAACTTTGACAAAAGAAAAATACTTTTTTTGAAAGAAAAAAAAAGTACTTTTCATCTTTGAGAAGTTTGGCCAAAAAGCTATAGGACAACCTATTATACATGCTGCCCAATTTGAAATTTTTTCTTTAATGCATTATACTTTGTGAAAAACTTAAAATAGGAACAAAATTAATGTACATATAACAAGTTAATGAATATTTTAATTATATTCTAATAAATAAGTTTATGTCAAGCGATAGTTACTATGTTAACTTGATCATAGAGCATAAGAGTTAACAAATTAGCCATCACTTATTTTATATTGGTATGTTACCGCTTATAACATTGTGTTGGCATTAATGAATGGAAGTTACTCTAATAAATTATCCCTCTCACTCTTAATATTAGTAACTAGTATGAAGCTAGCGAAGTGGAGGATACATGGACTAAAAGTTAACATCATTTCAAGGAAAATAATAATTACTAGTAGGGAGTAATATTCAAGAAGCAATAGATTAACATTAAAACGTGTAAATGCAAATGTAAATACAATGTGGATAAGAGGTATTCTACATGTTAAGACTTCTTGGTAACTGATGTGCCATTTGACTTCATTGTTAGCTAAACTTGTCAATATTTCTTCTTTAACTCCCATATTGGTTAAGGATCTTTTGAAGTAAAATAATCAATGAAGTCACATATTCTATTTATGATGTTTAGTTTCTAAAAACTTCAAACGTTCATTTCCAAAGAGGAAAATGGGATCGAGCTTAACTTTAGTATATTACCAGCAGAGGCGGATACAAAATTTAAACTCTATGGGTTTGACCTTCAAAAATTTTAACATTATATTAGCACTATTATATTTTAAAAATTATGGATTCATGTCTATTATTTCTTGCAATTTTAGTAACTTTTACTCATAAACTTATGCTCCTGGTCGAAAATATTGGGTTTAGTTGAACCTAGACATGTTAATCGGGTCGGGCTGGCCCGTTTACAACTCGATTCAGCCTGTTACTGTAGTGTATTGGGGCGGGCTGAGCCGGGTTGAGCGGAGAGCGGGTTTTAGACAAACAAATTTTGGATACCGTGCACCGGAACTCGCTAAGCCCCATAACCCGTTAACAGGCTGTAGCCCAGTACCGTTACAATTTTTTTTTTTAATTTTCTGGACCGTTGCCAACGGTCAAATTCAAAAATGACCGTTGGCCAACGGTCCTTTTTTCTGCAGAAATGGTCATTTCGGCCTACCCCTTAAGAAAGTAGCCCTCTACCCCTAATATTTGATAAATTATAATTTTAACCTTTTAAAAACTATAAATAGCTCACCTTCTTCTTCGTTATTCCTCAAAAATTCACAATTCACTTTCTTACTACTCTAATTCTCTCTCAGTTCTCTCTTGATATTATTGATTATTGTTCTTAAATTCTCAATTACTTATTATTTCAA
The DNA here is from genome assembly GCF_000715075.1 of Nicotiana tabacum. Classification (NCBI taxonomy): domain Eukaryota; kingdom Viridiplantae; phylum Streptophyta; class Magnoliopsida; order Solanales; family Solanaceae; genus Nicotiana; species Nicotiana tabacum. The sequence goes on from NC_134087.1 coordinate 121,036,679, forward strand.
GTTTCATCAAATATTTAGTTTAGCCATTACAAATCAAATATCAAGTATTCAAGTGAGTGTGGCATCAAGTACTATCAACTATCAAGTATCAGTCAACTATCAAGTATTATTGCGGCATCCGGAATCCCGGTGCACTCGTTCCATCTCTTTCTCTTCTTTGGTGTACACTTACTTTATTATTTAGAATTATTAATTTAATTTTTTAATTTAACTTACACAATGGATTTACTTAGAGCATCCAAAAAAGTGTGCACTAGTAGAGGTGGTAGTAAGAAAACTTTCAAAAGATCAAGAGGTGGTGTTGGTTCTTCTAGTAGCTTTACACATATTTCTGAAAGTTTACCTAAAAATTTAAATGTAGATTATAAGAGAATTCAAGAAAATTATGATATAGATGATAATTTAGTTGATATTCAATCACTCGATAATCTTGAAACACCACCAGTTACACCTGGTAATGCTAGTCAAACTCAAAATATTAGGGGTGGAATAAATAAGTCTCCCCTGCCTATTAAGAAGAATCAAAGATTAAGAAGTAAGTGTTGGAATTTTTTTGACAGACTAGAAGAACAAAAAAACTATGTAAAATGTAGAATTTGTAATGAAGTTTATAAACATGAGCCCGACAAGGGAGGGGGAATAGGACAACTTCGTAGGTATATGGTAGAGCTTCACCCTCTTGATTGGGGAGTAGATGAGGAAGATGGGCAACAAAAACTTAACTCGGATACTGGGGGGTTAATGATAAATACGATATTAAGAAAGATCGGGAAGAATTAGCTAAAATAATTATTTTAGGTTATTTACCTTTTAGTTTTGCTTCTTCACCGTATCTTGTTACTTATATTCAAAGAATTTATAACCCTTTGTTTAAAGGTATACCTAGAAGTACTTGTAGAGCTAATATCTTTAGGCTTTTTGGACAATATCAGACATATATACGTTATTTGTTCGCCAGTCTTTTTTTGTAGAGTTTCTCTTACTTCTGATATTGGTCGTGCTGTAAATGGAAATGATTATTTGAATCTTACATGCCATTGGATAGATGATAATTTTTGTATGCAAAAACGTATTATTGCTTTTAAATATGATGAAGATCAAAGTCATACTGGTGCATTTAGAAGTAATACTATCCATGAAGTTGCTATATTTTATAATTAATCTTGCAGAAAACGTTTTGTGTATGTCATTTGATAATGCTTCTTACAACAATGCTGCTATTACAATATTAAAATTGCATCTACACCCACCACTTCCTGAAATATTTCATGTTAGATGTGCATGTCATATTTATAACTTGACTGTGAAGAGTGGCCTTGAATTATTTAGAGATGAAATTACTTTAGTTAGGAGAGCTGTTGGTGAAATTCAAGGAAATAATAGAAGTGCTAAATTAAATGCATTTAAGGAAAAATATGTACACTATGGACTAAAACCAAGACTCATGCCTGAAGAAATAGTTACTAGGTGAAATTATACTTATTTATTCTTAAGATATTGTTATAAACATAGAATGCCTATAACTGAAGTTGCTAATTTTCATTGTACCGATCCTAGCCGTTTGTTAACATTTAGAACTTGGGATGTCATTGAAGATGTTGTACAATTTTTACAAAATTTTTATGTGGCTACACTTGAGTTTTTTGGAGTTTATTATCCTACTATTGCAAAGAACTTGCAAATTAATTTGAAGTATTATATATTATTCAATAAAAATATCAAATGAAAGCCTTCTGAGCTTGATCCTTACATATTGCTTATTAGTCTTATTAAATAATTTTTTGTAGCCACTTACTTTTGAATTTCAAATTTAAAACTTTAAAGTTTAAACTTCAAAGTTTAATTCTAAGCCTTAAAAGTTTGCAAACACTTAAGTATCAATAACATTGAATAAGAAAAATAAAATTTAATTTAAAAAGATTATATATATATATATATAGCCCGGCCCGCCCGAACCCAGATGGGCGCAAAAAAACCCAAAAATAACCAATCCGCTACCAGCCCGTTATCCCAGCCCGCTAATCAATTCGGTCCGTTAACGGGCTGGCTTTTTTTGTGTTCAGCCCATCCCAATCCGCCCGTTAAACACCTTTAGTTGAACCCGATAACTTGAAACTCCATCCGCCCCTGCTTGCCAGTCTAGCTGACTGACAATATATTCTTTTACACTATAAAATAAAATCAACTTATAATAATTGATTAAATACTATAAATAATATGGTTTAACTGGTTAAATTTATACGGTTGAAACACAAAAGATATTTGTGGTGTCGGTGCGTATAGTGGTACTTGATTTCAGATTATGATAACTCCATAATCTGATGTACGATGAAGGTGTAAATGTGGATATAGTGAAATGGGTTTTACGAGAAATAAGAAAGAATTTAATGGGTTTTACGAGAAATAAGTAAGATAAGGAGTTTTAGAAAATATTTTCTCTTCTCTTGATAAGGAAAATATTTTCCTTCAATTGGAAGAAAATGTTTTTCAAAACATTTAAGCCAATCAAACATGGAAAAATTGAAAAATATTTTTCGAAAATATTTTCCTTCGTACCAAACACACCCTTAATCTCCCTGAAAGATTTCTCTCTAATTTTGTATTTCCTCCGTACAATGAAATAACCTATCTATCACGACCTAAATCTCAATATAGGTCGTGATAGCACCCAACGTCGCCGTTAGACAAGCCAACGTTGAAAACCAACCTAATTATTTACTTTATTATTTTTTTGAAATCATAAATCTTATTAGATAGAGAGATCAATGTATTAAAAAAATCATAGATACGTACAATTCAATTACAATATAAAGTAATTGAGTGTCAATGTAAAGCAAACCATAAAAAAGTTCCAGAACACCCCAAAATTCGGTGTCACAAGTGCGTGAGCATCTACTAGAAAGTACAATAACAATACAACATATGTCTGGAAGATAAGATAGACAAGATAAAGTAAATAATTATGATAAAAATTCGGCGTGCTGTGAATCGTAGCATGGAATGCAGCTCACCAAAAAGTACCCCAGCAGCTGCGCCTGCGCACCCAAATGACCACCAAATGAACCTGTTAGATCCTGCACATTTAGTGTAGAAGCGCAGCATGAGTACGTAAATCAACACATACCCAATAGTATCTAGCCTAATCCCGAAGAGGTAGTGATGAGGGGTCGACATTGACACTTACTAGTAGTCTAGTAAATCAAATATAACAAAGTAGACAAGTATGAAACATGGTAAGTAAACAATGAGTATAGATATAGGCAAATAATACGGTCTACAGCTGAACAATAAACACAAAAGTCTTCAATTATCGGATACCTCCTCAAATGGAGTACGTAATGGTCAATGCCAAATCAACGGTCACATCTCAAGTCAGGAAACTCATGAGTACGCGGACTCCTTATCAAGTATTTCGCACAATTCTACCAAGGCAAGCAACCTGATCCCATAAGAGTGTTTCATAGAACTGCCGAGGTGAACGGCCCGATCCCATAAGAGTGTGATACATAATGCTGCTGAGGTGAATGACCTGATCCCATAAGAATATGATATGTGATACTGCCGAGACGAACGACCCGATCCGATAAGAGTGTGTTACAATATCTTGCTGAGGCGAACCGATCACATAAGAGTGTGTTACAATATCCTACCGAGGAGAACGACCTGATCCCATAAGAGTGTGTTACAATATCCTGCTGAGGCGAACGACCTGATCCCATAAGAGTGTGTTACAATATCCTACCGAGGCGAACGACCCGATCCCATAAGAGTGTGATGATTTTACGGGTTTATGACCCCACCCACGAATATACGTGTGAGTTATGAAATTCAAGAGAAACTTTCTGATGAATACGCACAACATGGGAGAAATCTGAAAGAGAATTACAATTCTTGCAGCTAATCAAGTAGCTCGACAAATATCCAAAATAGCGAGTCTAGTTTCAGGTCATAATGCGAATTAAAGTAATTAAACATGCAAGAATAACTAAATTAGTTCAATTAAAGTATGACATGAATCTAAGTCTATCCGGACATAATCAGGAACTCTAGCATACGCATGGACACTCGTCACCTCATACGTACGTAGCTATCATAACATGTAGCATGTAATAAGTATAATACCTACGGGGTAAATTCCCCCTCACAAGGTTAGACAGGAAACTTACCTCACTCTAAAGTTTCATAACCGGCTTCAATGCCTCTCTAACACCCCAAACCGATGTCCATCGATCCGAATCTAGTCAAACAACGTGCAAACCAATAAAAATATACTCCAATACTCATAATTTAACAATTCATAATAATTTCCAACTCCGCTCGAAAAGTCAACAAAATCAACTCTCGGGTCCACGCGCCCCGATTCCAAAATTAGTTGAAGATAAACATTATCCATAACACCACGAACTCAAATATATAATTTATTTCTAATTCCATGTCCAATTTCGTGGTCAAAATCCGAAAAATACTATTTTAAAGTTTTCTTCCAAAAATTCCACAATTTCTATCAAATTCTATGTTAATATCCATATATAACCCATGTATTTAACTCGAAACAAGTAGGAATAACCCACTGTACCACATATGATCATGCACCCATGCTGAAATCACATAATGCATAGGATAATTCATATGCCCATAATAACATCCTCCAACCGTAGAAGCTGCAAACCCACTAACATGATGCCCGTGGTATACCTCATAACACATATAAACCCTATTCCAACCCTCACAATACTGCAATGATGAAAGAGACGGGTAGAATCTCATAACCACCAGTCAAATAAAAAAATCCATGGAATTTCTCCGCTCAACGAAAGCCCTTGCCTCCTTCTGAACTGAGTAGTGACATTTTCCCTCTAATATAGCTTATATAAATCTGATTGCACTAACTCCAAGTCCAACCACCTTGTCTCACCCAGTACGAGCTGCTCGACCGACAAGCCATATCAAAAACCACCCATAATCTCCTACGACGACATCAATGCGCCAATAAACTACAACTCGAATATAACTTATAAGGAAGAATGAACTTTGGCAAAGAGCTACCCAGCCCGCATAATAAATAAAATAGCCAAATAGATGCTATGAGCCTATCTCATAGATGAGAAACGAGGCACACAAAATAGGTATAAGGAACCGTACTCAACATCTCACTATTGCGGCGTGTAACCCGATCCATACATGATACCTGTAGCGGCGTGCCACCCGATCTACACATAAACATCAGTAGGGAAATACCCATCAAGCCTTAATGCTCAACTCACGAAATGCCCAAATATCGATCGACCACGAGCACGCCAAGTGCATAAATACAACCTTGGGGAGACGGATAGCGCCATGCGCTACAAAACTCGAGATCGACTAAGGTGCAATAAATGACAAGCTATATAGGCCCACAACATATGGGTGAATAACCAAGTCGTCTCACAACCCACGTGGCATAAAAGAGTAGCACATGAAACAAACGACACCAGGAATACCATCCACTACGCCTGAAGACCCATCCATAAGCAACGGTATGCCAAATAAGCATTTTCGATCTAGTATAAAATATACATTCATATTAGGCCTACCAACAGACCTCAAGCTCTTTCCGATCATCTCCAAGTCGGTCTATAACTTCCCAAAGATGCACAATGACCATATCCATGACACATACGATCAACCGTCAAATTAGGAATAAAGTTCCACAGTATGCAACAAGAGAAATAAAGCGCCTTTCAGACATAAACTCTCTCATCAGCGATAGTACTAGAATCTTCATACCTGATTTCAATCTCTACCAATAAATGGCTAACATGTCACCCTTATACAATCATCTCGGGGGAGTCACTCCACAACCTCCCGCACCAAGTAGCAAGGTATGCACATCCATACCACCAACCATACAAATTCTGTAATGCAAATCAATACACCATGCCTCTTACACAGAGCACCGTTCTCATGTGACACTAAGATAGCACCAACATTCTCCGAACATCTGAAATCTCCCCCCACTCTTCCGAGCTCGTGATATTCTTATCAATACTGAACCGCAACCCTGATCCTCAATTTTCAATCTCCATACCACTCACTGCACATATCATACTGCTACTCGAGAGTACATGAATTTCATCATAATCTCTTGAACCATCAATAGAGTTAACACTTCATCGGCTCAAAATCTTTCACTTAACTCATCTAAGAAGAAGAATCGCCACCCATAACCAACTTCCCATAATCGCATAAAATGCAAATCTCAAGTCACGGTCTAAACTGGCATAACTCTTTCAGGATTCATTCACACATAACTAAGCCATTAGAATCAAATACCTCCAAATCAATCGAACAATGGCGGCTGTCAAGCTCGCACGTACAACCACGAAGCATTGGTATAGCCTTAACACGCCGAAAAAACTAATCATTTCCACAACCCTGCTGATTCAAACCATTACTAACTAACACTACTTCTCCCAATTTACTCTTGACTTACCTTCAAACTAATGGTTCTATTCAAACACATAACGGACCCTAAACTACACTCATCCTGAGTGACCCAAATCACAAGGCCACATCGTCTCAATACCTATCAGCCATCTCATACCATCCTCATGCACTCAATATTATCTCCCGCTTATACACCCATCTGGAAGCCCTCCTGCGAATCCGAAGTTGTTTTTCCCATTTCTTCACACTCTGCTGCAAAACCCATTCCTTAGCCATATAACGAACCCAAATTCCTTAAACACCGCACTTTAATTCTTGAGCCCACTAGAACCATTATTGTGAGTCATCCACTTTGACCTAGTCCCGAATATATAACCAAACTCCAGTTCTCTGCTAGCACATGAATACTTCCAAAGAAGAAACCGAACGAATTCTTTTCCTTGCACATCACATCCACAAGAAGCATAAATTCTGAGTCATCCCCAACTTCTACACATGAATCGATAAGGTGAAATATAGCACATACATGTCAAATTCCTTGCCCAAAATACCCTTGATTTTTTCTTCTCTTAGTCATAACTAATCCACCAATGCAATAATGACCAGAAACTGCACAGGGACACAACCACGTGACCCAATCATAGATGGTGGGATACCCCACTTAGTTTCATGCTACAATCACATAGATCCAGACCCCCACAACGACTTTTTCTTCCCAGTTACCATGATCCCACACGTTACTCGCCCAACTTCACGCAAGCTCTTGTTGCACCAATAATAACACGTCCCGAATTATCAGCCACTATCACACACTCAACCTCCTAAGGGTCATACTGTCTTCTTCAAGCGACCCAAGCTCGCATCACAATACATGCATCCCACGTTGGGTAAAAAGTAGAACTCTTTGTAGGAACCTGATATGTGGGGATTTTGACTACTTATTAGCGCCTTTTTACTTTCGTTTTAGTCTAAAAGTGCTTAATTGTATTTCCGAAAACTGATGAAATGTGCTTAAATGCAGGAGTATTGTAAAATGAGCCACAAAAGGTGAAATACAACTCGAAAAGGAGTAAAGTGAACTCAAGGACAAAAGGTAGGGAAAAACATAATGTACAGACCACAGAATTCCATCTGCGGCCGCAGAATGTGAAAGAAATCTGTCAAATCCCAAGAGCAATGTGCGGACCACACAATTTCGTGCGGTCGCAGAAGCTACATCAAAGCTTAAGTTCAGAGAGTCACCATTTCGCGCTTAAAGAAATGCGGACCGCAAAATTATTGTGCAGCCGCAGAAGTCAGCCACGCGGCTGTCACACCTCCTTTTTACACACCGGAGGGTAGTAAAAGGGAGTTTTTCCAATTTAAGTGACATTATTCGAAATGGGATTGTTCATTTATTTTAGGGTTGCCACTTGGAATATTTTAATTGGTATCCCAAGTCACCGATTTATTTTAAATCCCAAATCGAGGAAATTCGACTTTCCTTTTGAAGTCTACGAACCAGAAATTCTAGATAAGGAATTCTGTTAACCCGGGAGAAGGTGTTAGGCATTCCCGGGTTCCGTGGTTCTAGCACAGTCGCTTAAACTATTAAAATTGGCCTATTATCTGATTTACTACATGTTTTAACCTATGGTATAATTTTAAATTATTAACCGCTTTTAATTAATTTTAGAAAAATTCAACGTTATCTAAAATACGTCTTTGAACCACGCCACATAAAATGTACCCCCGGTTCGCAACACATTTATATTTAACGTTGTTGAGATTTGGATTTGGTTCACATGAAATGCACACCCGAGTTTAAGGAAATTAATTCAAATTACGCGCCTAAAGCAACTACGCACTTTTAAATTTGCGAGGGCCATGGAAAATTTAACTAAATGGCACGCCTCGATTTCTAAGGATTTAAAATTAATTAAATGAGGGCCATGCATTTTGAAATTTTATTTGGCATGGCACACCTCGATTCCGATTTTAAAGGAAACTCAAACTAAGCTTTGAGGGCCATAAACTAATCTTATTTAATATGGCACGCCCCAAATCTATTTAATGGAATCTAATTAATTAAGGAAGACTTAAAACATTCTAAGTATCTTTAGGCCAATGTTTAATTCATTAATCAGAAGGGCCCGCACTAAATGAGATCCAATCCATTTTTAAATCCAAAGGCTTGGGGCCTGGCATGAGGCCCAATAGCCTGACAGAGTTGCAAGGCTGCAAAGTCGCCGGTTTCACAATGTTCTCGTCCAGGCCCAAAAGGTTGCCCAAACCTTAAAGAACACGCACCAGCTGGAGACCAGGGGCTCGCAGATCGAGCCCTTACAAGAACATGGATGGTATTTAGACTTTAGAAGCATCAAAACTGAATTAACAGTAAACCACGTGCAAGTAGCTTTTATGCAAAATAAATCATCATTCAAGACAAACCGCGACCAAACTTAAATTATCTTGAATTAATATTACAATATGTACTAAACTATTAAACCTTTATCAATCTCAACATATATATCAAAATATTGTATTATTAGTCATACTAAACCTCAAATTTATATGTTCTTCTAAAAAAAAAGTTTCATACTCAAACAAACCTAATTTCAATGCTTAACCCTGTCACTTTAAATGAATTCAAGCCAGTATAAAAAGAAAACAAACACTGACTTTTTATTTGGTATGGAATCAGAATTGTAATTCAGACATGGTTAACAACTTGAATAGACATGAAAAGCAAGAGTATGCTTAGTTTAAGCAATCCATATATATCCCAATAACCACTTCAATAATTTTGAAAACCATATGAACAGAGCTTCAGTTCATTTGAACCATAGTTCAGCCAACTCTCTTCTCATTTCTCACAGTAGTAGAATCTCAGAACTTAGCATATCATACATTGAACCTAAACCTTACAACCACACTCTCAAATAACACTAATTTATTCTTACAGCATATTAAGAGCATGGGAAAACTGAAATAACATGTATAACTTCAGATTTACTACAGAAATGCTACAGAAATGGAAGAAACAAAGAAGCAAAACTCAAAACAAAATTTGTATTCAGTCAAGTTTCCACTCGAAAATTCATGTTTACAATCACTTACCGTCCATGATTTGAAGAAATACCTGGAAGTTGAAAGGGAATCACAAAGAATGAGGAGTTAACGAACAACAGTAGCAGAATCAGCAATGCAATAGTACCGGAATTAGTAGCTCAAACTAACACTTTTAAAATCCCAAACTCAAAGCATTTTTCAACCAGCAATACCAAAAAAAACTAGCTACTTGATTTGGATCTTTTAGAAATTCTAATTAACCAAAAGGAAGCAAAAACCAGATGCCAGAAACCAAGTTTTCAACAAAATTTCAGTGTTTTTGAGCTTGGAAAGGACCTCAGCCGTTTTCAACTTTTTTTTTCCAGAATTTTTGTCTCTAAAAATAATCCCCCTTGTGAGTGAAGAAATAGTGCCTTTATAGGCAAGCCTTAGGGAAGCATAGCATGGATTCAGTTTTGCACATTAATTCTTTTAGAATTTTCATTTTTGCTGTTGTATCCTAAGTTTAAAAATCAGTATTTCAGTTTAGTCCCAAAGACACCTTCCCAGAAACCTCCTAAATCAGTTATACATATATTCCTAGCCTAAATTCCTAAATTATCCCCTAGGAACCCTGTTTTTACCCTTAAACCTCATGGGTCAAGTTAACCCAATGGTTCAAACAAAACCTGATTTACAAGACCCGGGTTGAATCCTTTTCCTGGGCCTCTGCTTAATAGAGCCCATATAGAATCATTGGTCTAGACAGAATTTCCCAAGAGACACTCGGATTTCCTTTATTTGAAAACCAGAAAATGAAATAACACAAAGAACAAAGAAATTAAAACGACATGCACGAACAAACTTTAATTTTTAACACACGGGCAAAGTTGATTCAGAACGAAAAACAAAATAGAAAATATGAAGGAGGAGATGAAGACTGGAACTTAAATGAAACAAGAAAAAGAAGAAAAATGAAAGAAAGGAAAAGGAACTGAGAATACCTAAGAACCAGACGGGCAAAATTCTGAAATTACTCCTCGCGCCTTCGATTTTGACCCGAATGAGCCTTAATCGTGTGTTCTCAAACGAAAACACACGAATAAGGTCAATTTTGACCTCAAACCTTCAATAAACTCGCCGATTTGGGGTTTTGGAATTTTAGGGTTTGAACTTTGATTTAAGATTCGACAAGTTCTGGCAGGATTCGAGGGAAAAGAGTTATGGATTGGGAAAAGGGAGGGTGTAAGGCTTCTATGGTGTTAATTTGGGGCGGGTCAGGGGTGGCGCCGCCGGCTTGAGGCGGTGGAAAATTGAGGCGGCGCTAGGGTTCATGTTAAGTCTCTGAAGATGGGGAGATGAGAGAGATGAGTTAGAGGGGGTAGGGGCGTTTGGACAGCTATATAGTAAAATGGGGCTAAGTTCCGGACCGTTCGATCAAGTGAGATCGACGGTCCTGATCAAGGGAATCGAAACAGGGTCGTTTGGTTAGATAAGGGGGCAGACCGGGTAGGGAGACGGATCTAGGCCGGAAATTGGACAGGTTATGGGGCATTTGGACATTTGGGCTGGGGGATTGAATTAAAAGAGCCCAAAATCCTATTCTTTGTTTCCTTTTTCTTTTCGAATCTTTCTAATTTTTATTTTTCTTTTTCTCAAATAAAAATAAAACCTAAATTAACCTATCAAAATATATCAATTACTCAAGTATAGTATTTACAAAAATTGATTAACTCCTAATTTTAAAGAAAAAGCTACAAAATTCGAAATTAAAAAGTGAAACTGCAACATGAACTATTTTTGTGATTTTTCGTTTTTGTAAAGCAAACTAATTTACTAATTAATCTAAATTATGTAAAATTAAATCCTAAATGCAAATGTAATATATTTTTATATTTTTATGAATTAAAAAGAATTGAACATGCACACAAACATGCAAATAATCAGAAAATTCTACAATGACTCCTAAAATAACAAATAATTAAAAGAAAAATCTAATTTTTGGGAATTCTGTAGGAGTAATTCATGTGAGACAAAAATCACGTGCTCACAACGGCCTACTTAGAATTGTGCGGTCCGCAAAAAGGGCCTATGCGGCCGCACCCAATTTTGCACGGACCGCAGAACACTGAAGATGCTGCCGCATTCCAGAATTATGCGGCTGCAGATCTAGCTCTTGCCAAGTCTGAAGAAGAAGTGTGGACCGCACATGGAATTGTGCAGCCGTACAACCTCCGAAAGGGCATTTTTGTTCGAAAATTCCAGCTTTGTATAAATAGACTTCTTTCACAAAATTAGTTCAAGTTTTGAATCTCTAAACTCCTGTAGCTATTTTTCCTTAATGATTTAGGCAACTTTAACTTACTTTAGTGATTTAACATTAGATTTTTTTCTTTAATCTTTCAATATGAGTTTAATTATCATTTCTTCTTCCGTTTCTTCTATTCTAAGCATGAGTAGCTAAATTTTTAACTAGGGTTGTCACCCAACCCTAGTGTGTAAACCTAATAGGTATTTAATTTATGGCTTATTTATGGTTGGGTGTTGAATATTTAGCCTTATTCTTGCCTTTTATTGTAGAATTAATGGTTGCAAACATTAGTTCATGCCTATTTGACTTGGTCTCTACTTGAGAAAGAGAAATTTAGTCTAGGGAAAATTGGCTAAAAGGATTTGGGATGAAATTAAGAGATTGATAGTTCCAATTAAAGGGTTGAACCTAGATATAGTAAAACACAACTTGAGCATTTTATCAACTGTTTGGTTCAATACCCATTTGAACTTAAGAAAGCCAAATTGGGCAAAATCACTCTCTTACCGAGAGGTATTGAGTGGGTACTTGAGTGTTGATTGCTATAATACACTACGACCAATGAAACAAGATTTAAAATCTACAACCCGGTAGACAATCACCTAGTGAAGGTCATAGCCCTAGGCCTTTTATCATATTTGAAAAACAACAACAAAAACACAATTTTTTAGTTTTAGTTAATTATTTGCAATCTTAGTTTAACTTAGATATAGAACCAACCAAATTTTGGAAGTGTAATCAAAGATAGTTCAAACTCATATACCATAATATATACTCCTAAATACCAATCTCATAGTTCCATGTGGAATTCGACCTCGACTCTGTTGGGTATTACTATTGCATCGACCATTTCATATCCTCTCAAATAGAAGTGTGACTTGGACAAGATCAATTTTTGGCGCCATTTAGGGGGAGCAAAAAATGGATTTAGCTATATATTTGGTTTTGTGTGTGAATTATCTTATTTTTCTTCCGTGAATTGTGAAATTATAAAGATGACTCATCAAGTGAGTGTAATTGTGCAATCAATGGATCCTAAATTGGAAGATCTCGACGCTTTCACAATCCCTTGTACCATTGGGAGTGCCGACTTTAATAAAGCTTTATGTGATGTTGGGGCAAGTATCAACCTGATGCCCTATTCGGTTTTCAAGACTTTGGGGATTGGGCAACCAAGACCCACATCTATGAGATTACAAATGGCAGATCGTACCATGAAGAGACCATTGGGTATCATTGATGATATGTTGGTTCGTGTAGATAAATTCATCCTCCCAGCGGATTTTGTTATTCTTGATTGTGAGATTGATTATGAGCTGCCGATTATTCTTGAGAGACCTTTTTTTGATACGGGGAAGGCTCTAGTGGATGTTGAAGCCGGAGAACTTACTTTCTGGGTTGATGGTGAGAAAGTGGTTTTCCATGTATGCAAGTCTATGAGGCAACCCAATAGCAATGAGCTGTGCTCGTTCGTGGACTTAGTGACCGATGTGATTATTGATGAAACAAGTGCCATGATGAATGTTGATGATACTTTGAGGCCGTATTGCTCAATTGTGATGATCAAGAAATGGAGGGTTATGTGGAATGTGTGAATGCTTTGCAAGGAATGGGGTCATACACTTATGAGCCCCACAAATTGTCCTTGGATCTTGAGAATAGAACCACTCCTCCAACAAAGCCTTCAATTGAGGAGCCTCCTGTTTTGGAGTTGAAGCCATTACCTCCACATCTTCGGTATGAATTTCTTGGCCCTTCTTATACTTTACCGGTTATTCTTTCCTTTTGTTTGACTAACGTGTAGGTAGATTCCACATTGGCAGTGCTACAAAAGAGGAAGAAATCTATTGGATGGATTTTGGCGGATATTCGGGGGATAAGCCCCGTATTTTGCATGCACAAGATCAACTTGGAGGAAGGTGCCAAACCATCTATTGAACATCAAAGGATACCCAATGAAGCCATGCAAGAGGTTGTCAAGAAAGAGGTCATCAAGTGGTTGGATGTCGAGGTTGTGTACCCCATTTTCGATAGTTCATGGACTTCTCCGATTCAATGTGTCCCAAAGAAAAGGGGGCATGAAGATGGTCACCAATGACAAGAATGAGTTGATTCCTACAAGAACAGTGACCGGATGGAGAGTGTCTATGAACTATCGCAAGCTCAACAAAGTCACAAGGAATGGTCATTTTCCACTTCCCTTCCTAGATAAAATGCTTGATAGATTGGACGGCCGTGCTTTATATTGTTTTCTTGATGGGTTTTTCGGCTACAATCAAATTCTTATTGCTCTGGAGGATCAAGAGAAGACTACTTTAACATGTCCTTATAGTACTTTTGCATTCTCGTGGATGCCATTTGGGTTGTGCAATGCATCGACGACTTTTCAAAAGTGTATGATGGCTATCTTCATGGACATGGTGGAGGATTTTCTTGAAGTCTTCATGGATGACTTTTCAGTGGTCGGGGATTCTTTTGATGATTGTCTAGCAAATTTGGACAAAGTGTTGCCAAGATGTGAAGAAACAAACTTGGCGCTCAATTGGGAGAAGTGTCATTTCATGGTTGAAGAAGGCATTGTCCTTGGCCACAAAATCTCAAGGAATGGCATTGAAGTCGACAAGGCAGGGATTGAGGTGATTTCTAAACTTCCACCTCCAACTTCAGTCAAAGGCGTGTGAAATTTCTTAGGTCACGCGGGATTTTCCCATCTGTTCATCAATGACTTTTCTTAAGTGGTAAACCCGTTGTGCAAGATTTTGGAGAAAGATGCGAAGTTCCATTTCAATTATGATTGCATGAGAGAATTTGAATTGCTAAAGCTCAAGTTGACTACTACTCCCATCATTAACACTCCAAATTGGAGTGTTCCTTTTGAGCTTATGTATGATACAAGTGATGTAGTAGTGGGAGATGTTTTGGGGCAACGTATCAATAAGATATTTCATCCGGTTTATTATGTAAGTAAGACCATAATAATGCCCAAGTCAACTACACCGTTACGGAGAAAGAGCTTCTTGCCATTGTGTTTGCTATGGAAAAGTTTTGCCCATACTTGATGGGTGAAAAAGTGATTGTTCATATGGATCATGCGGCAGTCTATTATCTCATGATCAAGAAAGATTCCAAAGCCCGTTTGATGAGATGGGTGCTATTGTTGCAAGAGTTTGACATTGATATCCAAGATCGAAAAGGAAGTAAAAATCAAGTGGAGGACCACTTGTCTCGTTTGGAGGAGGAGGGGAGGCCGCATGATGGCCTTGAAATCAATGACTCCTTCCCCGATGAGCAACTTTTGGCTATTTCTATGAAGGAGATGCCTTGGTTTGCGGATTTGGAAAATTATCTTGTGAGTGGTATTATTCCGGTTGAGTTCTCTTCAAACCAAAGGAAGAATCTTAAACGGGATTGTCAAGACTACTATTGGGATGAACCGTACCTCTTTCGAATTTATATATATGGAGTGATTAGAAGATGTGTACCGGAGGAGGAACAAGTTGAAATTCTTGGAGCTTGTCATTATTCGCCTTATGGTGGTCACCATGGTGGAGCAAGAACGACGAACACAGTGTTTAGCCGCGGGTTCTATTGGCCCACTCTCTACAAGGATGCAAGTGAGCTTGTAAAGCATTGTGATGAGTGCCAAAGGCTGGGGGAATCTCAAAGAAAAATGAAATGCCCCTCACCACCATCTTGGAGATTGATATTTTCGATGTGTGGGGTATTGACTTCATGGGTCCGTTCATGAGTTTTTGTGGAAACACCTACATCTTGGTCGTGGTTGATTATGTGTCCAAATAGGTTGAGGTTGTTGCTTTTCCCAACAATGAAGTGAGGAGTGTGGTGGCATTTTTAAAGAAGAACATCTTTACAAGATTTGGTACTCCAAGGGCTATCATATGTGATGGGGGATCACATTTTTGCAACAGGGATTTTGATACCTTACTCTCCAAGTATGGTGTCACTCACAAAGTTACGACCCCCGATCATCCTCAAACAAGTGGTCAAGTGGAAGTCTCCAACCGGAAAATCAAGAGTATTTTGTCAAAGACAGTGAATGACAACCGAACGGATTGGTCAAAGAAAGTCTATGATGCTCTATGGACTTATAGGATGGCTTACAAAACACCAATTGGAATGTCTCCATACCGTTTGGTGTTCGTCAAGGCTTGTCATCTTCCGGATGAACTTGAACATAAATCCATGTGGGCTTTGAAAAAGTTGAACCTTGAATGGGATGTCGCCGCCAACTTAAGGGTGACACAATTGAATGAGCTAGATGAGTTCTGGTACCATGCATATTTAAGTTCATCCTTATACAAGGAGAAGGTGAAGTACCTCCATGACAAGTACATTCGGAACAAGGAGTTTAAAGAAGGTGATCTTGTATTGTTGTTAAATTCTTGGTTATGGATGTTTCCGGATAAGTTAAAATCTAAATGGAGTGGCCCGTTTGAGGTTGTTGGTATGACACCCTTCGATGCATTGGACTTGAAAAATAAAAAAGATGAGGTCTTTAGAGTCTATGGTCACTGGGTGAAGCATTATTTGGAAAAATTTGATGATGGCCATGTTGTGGCGGTTCTTCACTTCAAGTGATTGGTAATCTGCATCGTACCATGACGTTAAATTAGGCGCTTCTTGGGAGGCAACCCATGTGTCTTTTTCTTATTCTTTTTCTTTAGATAGGTCTTGTTTTGTGCTAACTGGTTTTGAAGTGTATGTAGGAATGAGTGTGCTTTGCAGGGACTATGCCTAGAAATTTTTTGCTAAGTATGGAAATTGTGCGGATTGCACAAATTTGAGTGCCACAACAGAATGGAAGCGGCAGCTGCACAAATCTTGTGCGGACCACACAACTGGGAAGTTAGAATTGCACACTCTTTAAAGTTTGTGTTAGAAAAAGGCCAATCTGCGGCCGCACAAAAATTTGCAGCTGCACTTAAAAATGTGCGGACCACAGAATCATCGAAGGGTAAAATGATATCAGGTAAAGGAGTGCGGCCGCACCTAAAATTGTGTAGACCGCACTTATCTCTTGAACCCTTGACAAATTGTGTTAAGTATAAATAGAAGGCTTCATTTTGCTATTCAAACTTTACACACTCTGTACTTTCACAAAGGCAAAAGCATAGTACACTCATTTAATTCATGCACCCGTCATTCATTTCATCACTTTGATTCTTCCTTAGCATCATTTCAATACCGGTAAGTTCAATTCATCCTTAAAATTTTTCAATCGTTCCTAATTTTTGTTCATAATTAGTTTAGCCATTTTTAGACCTAATGTTAAATTTCATCATCATTGAGTTGAAATGTGTTGGGTAACTTCATACTTGCTAAATGGGTGATGGGTAAACTAGTTATCATGTTTAATTGGTGTTGCCTTGTCCAATTTTTGCTTAGAAATTAGAACCCTACATTAACTTCCGATGTTATTTGAATTGTGTGGCCGCACAAGAAATTGTGCGGTCCGCAGATCCTTAGTTAAGGGCTTTCACTCAAAATTATGTGGTATGCAAAAGTTAGACCGCGGTCGCAGAAAAATGTGTGCGGCCGCATATCGACCCATTCTCTGATATCAGAGAGTTGCATGTTTGAAGCTGGAATTACGTGGCCGCACTCAAATTGTTTGATCCGCACTTCGATTGTGCGGTTGCACTTAAAATGGTGTGCACCGTAGAAACACCATCGTGGCTGCACTTCAAAATTGTGCGACCCGCACTTTGTGCGGACCACACTTCTTTACCTGTTTTTATTTTTTCCTGCAACTATCTGCAACTATTTTATACTATGAATTTGAACTTAACTAAATCCCGTTTCTATGAATTGTAGACAATGGTAAGATCTCGTGGTAGAGATGATACATCCAAAGGGAGGGGTGAACCCTCCCGAGGCTGAGGTAGGGGTAACATGCCACTCTCCGTACAAAAAGTGATAAACAAAAAGGCAACTGCCGGGAGAGCCACAGAGCCTATAGAGTCTAGTGAATATGCCCCGTCTAGGGAAGCATCTGAGGGTAATTCAGTTCAAGAACAGCCTGATGCACAGTCTCAGCCAAAGTAGTTTCCGGGTAGACTCCAACTCAAAGATGAGCCTTCCTTCTCAGCTAGATCTTCTGAGGGTTCGGAAGATGATAGCCAGGGTTCAGAGCCATCTTCGTCACATGCCCCCACCGCACTTGTTACAGTTGATGATGATGATGATATTCTAGATGACGATCGAGGGCGAGATACCTGAGTTGCCGGCTATGAGAGGTCGAAGAAGAAGGAGGTTTGGGAAGATAGATTCGTGAGCCTAACTGATTTCAACAGGTTCCGAGAATGGTGGACTCAAAGAACGCTCACTCTTGAGCATAAATTTGATTTGAAAGATTTGGATAGTTACAACCCCAATGTGGCAAGACAGTTCCGAGAGAGAAAAAGGGTGGACATGGTTCACTCAAAGCGTGGTGGATGCCAAGGAGCATTTAGTCCGGTAATTCTACGCCAATGTGGCGCACATCAAGAAGGGGACTAAGATGACAAAGGTGAGGAACTTTAAAGTTTGATTTGATCAAACCTCCCTGAACACATACTTGGGGCTCGAGGATGTAGAGCCAATCCAATATCTGGAAAAGTTATCAATGCGTGATGTGGCTAGCCCTTGGCTAGCCGAGATTTTAGCAGCTCCAGGACCACCATCGCCATGGATCACAACAGGGGTTCCCATTCAGTGGAACACCCTCAACTTTGAGGCTAAGGGTTGGCAGACATTTGTATGCAGTCGGATAGACCCAAGCTGGAATGAGAACATGCTCCCTATCCCACGGGCAGTCTTAGTTTCCTCTATCTTTGCCGTGTACCCAATCAATATGGGTGCCATCATGTTGGTCAACATGTCTCTGGTCGACAGGTAGGGTGAGAGTTCCTACCCTTATCCAAACACAATCACAAAATATCTTACAGATGCGGGAGTGGAGTCAAAGAGCTTTGATACAAAGGTTCGGGCAAAGCAGCCCTTTTCATAGTACTCTATAAAGGATCCAAGGAACCGAAGAACAAGGGTAAGACGACTACCACCATGTGCTAGTCTGATGAGCCTTCGGGTAGTTGCAGATTCAGCAGCCTTGCCTTCCACAACAGCCATGCTGTTATTTTGTATGGATCCACCAAAAATTATAGAGTACCTGGTCCTCTACAAGATTCTGCTGAGAGCACATAATAAAACAGTAAGTAAATGAGGCAGAGGATTTTTACGTGGAAAAATCCCACACAAGGGGATAAAAAAACCACGACCTACACCTGTAGGCTTTTAACTTCACTAACTTGTAATCTTACATATTACAAGCCACTTTAAAATAATTCTTATTGCAAAGGATTTACTCAACTAACTTGTGGTACCTTTACCACAAGCCACTTTGTGACTATCCTAGTTACAAAGGCTTTTTCTAACTTGTGATTCTATCACCACAAGCCACTTTGTAACTCTACGATTACAAAGACTTTTCCTTATGACTAAATCTAGTCACAACATAAACTCAAGGAGTTTACGGATTTACAAGAGGATTCATAATCAAAATGCTTCTAGGTAAGCAGTTTAGGAGATACAGTAAGTACAATAACAAGGTTACAACTCAACTATGACAACAACAATCTATCTTTTAGGAATTGGTCCGTAGTAGCGTTCAACCTTGTTCTTCAAGCTTGTAAGGATTGATTTCTCTGTTTTTGCAAGAGGATTGAATGAGAAACATAAACCTTCCAGTGATGTTCTTGTATAAAGCTCATTGGGTACATCTTGATCACATCACTTGAAATGATGTGAGTACTTTGTTTGGTTAGAGAATGAGTGGGATGACAGTGTAGTGCAATGCGGTAGAAACAGTGCCGTCAGTCACTTCATTTTCAGTTGTGTCTAATTGACTTTGTACTGCTATGGAAACCACAAGAGCATCAGGTCCTTGTGTTGGTTCCTAGCTCCTGAAGCTGTATCAGTTCACTTTTAGCTGGAATCTATTAAAGCTTGCAGCAATCCAAGTAGGTCAGGTTCCCTATCAGGTTCTTAACAATAAGTTTGTTAGATCATCAAAAACATAAGGCAAGAGTATTTAAGATCTATTAATTTCCCCATTTTTGATGATGACAAACTTAACATTTATAAGTTGGAATTGGGGCAGTAAAAACCAGTTTCAAAGTCTCGAGGGAACACAGAGTTCCCCCTGAGACTATGCCTTATCTTACATGGTCAGATCAATAGAGCATAAAAACCTGTTCCCCAATGTGTTTCCCCTTGAGTCCTATATTATTCCCCCCCTTTTGGCATCATTAAAAAGAACAATATCACAAAGATTTCCAGCTAAGCTAACTCATGCCACATTTGTGCACACAATCATGATAGAGAATAGAACATAGAGAGAGAGAGTACTAGACATAATAAAAAAGGATTTATATTAATAATGATTTAATATGCCTCTGCCTTTTGAAAAAGGAAGAGGCAATATTGGACTTGTTCACAGGAGCAGTAGTAGTACATCCCAGCCATAAAAAACACAAAAACATCTACCAAACATCAACAAAGAAAAAAAACAAAAGAAACATATCCAGAAAACTGGTCACTGAAGGGGTTCTTAGGGGGCACTAGGAGGAAAAGGCTTGGTAGCTGCAGCAAGTGTCTGGAGAACAAGGTCTATTCGGGCGTTTCCCGACTTTTGCTTATTGAGCAGTTCAAACTTCAGGTTATCAACTTGCGCCCTGAGATCAACATTTCCCTGTGTCAAATGAACCACTTCATCATTCGACATGGGAACCGCTTGGGCTTGTTGACCTTCATGGAAAGCATTCCTAGCCTTCAACCAACAAATTTCCTCAGCTGCACTGTTCTGGGCATTGATGAGCTGAGAAACAGTTGATGTACTTCCTACCCCCATACTTCTCAACACACTTGCACTCTTCCATGGTTGTCTGTGAGAATGTCTGCTTTCGGGTCCCCACTTTACCTGTTCCCAATGGAACTTTAAAGAACTTGAACACCGGAGTAAGCAAGAATCCATAGGGAAGCCCATGATTACCGTCCTTGAAATTGGCAACCTTCTGCGTGTGTTCAATCATTATGGCAGGCAGACTCACAGGGTTGAAACCGTCTAGTTGCTCCATTAGGAATAGGTCAGATTTTGAAGTCACAGATCTCCTTTCTGCTCGAGGCAACAGGACTTTGTTAACCAACTCAAACAGTAGCTGGTAGACAGGGAGTAGTGCTTTCTTATGGATCTGTTCCCTTTTCTGATTAGCATTGTCTTTCACCACTTCATTTATGAAGTTATACTGACAAACATCTTGTACACTCGACACACCAATTGTAGGAATTTTCAAAATCTCTCCAAGCAATTTCACATTAAAGACGATGTCTACCCCATTGACCAAAGCACAAACATGGTCAGTATCAACTGGAAAGTGACTAGCGAAGTAACTTTGTACCTCCTCCTCATACACTTTAGGTGCATCAATGTGAAATAGATGCACCCATTGTTGAAACTCGACCATTTCCAGAATTTGGCACATTTCGGCCATCTCAGAGATTGTTGGGTCAAACATACATCCTAGCAAAACTTTTTGATGCCTCAGGCGCTCAAAGCCAAGGCAGACCTCACTTCTCATTTTCTCCACTGACTTTGCCTTTTCCCTTGGACTTGACTAGTATATCCTCATCACTCACTACCTTCTTCATCTTGTGCTTAGATATTGACCCTTTCTCCATTAAAACAGGCTCTGCCTTTTTCGAGGACTGCCTAACAAGGGAACCAGATTCCTCAGGAGTTCCCTCTTCCACCTCGACTACAGGGATAGCCTCATCACTTACAGGTACACCATCCTTCACCAACTTTCTTCTTTTCTTCTTACTACTCTTCTTGCTCTTTTGGAGAGCAGAGTCGTAGGCCACTTTGACTTGAAGCCTGGTAGTAGGTCGCTTGATTTCAGATTCAGGGGTGGAGACAACCCTTCACTTACTTATGAATGCATCAAGGGCCACATTGTCCAGGTCTTCTTCATCACTAGATTGCATTTTAAGTGCTTGAATTTCCAGGGGCACAACATCGACTGCAAGACTAGCACTGTCCTGGGGATGAGAGTCCTGACCTAGGTCTTTTGGAGAGGGATCAGGTTCCTCATGTGATGCCCTAGTAGTATCTATTACTACATCCCCTTCAACAGTCACAATGGCCCCTTCTTACCCCACACTGTGTGACTTATTTTTTTGGGAAGTAATTTCATGTAATATCCCATCAGCGGATACTACAAACATAGTTACGACATTCTTCTCTTCTTTAACCAATGCTTCCACAACCATGGAATCGGCGTCAACGATGGAAGAACCCTCTGTGAACTCAGTATTTTGACCTTGTTCTCCACTTAGGGTTTGACTGGTGGGAACAACAGCCGATGGGGAGAACAGAACAACAGTTTCAAGGGTTTCTGAGTTGGGAAGAGGTTGGGAAACTGGGAAAGGTGTGACTGCAGCAGTATAAGTGATAACGGGTGATGAAGGCTCAGTGAAAAAATGAGAGGTTCCATAGATGGGTCAGAGGTAGTTACAACTGAGGTAGAGAGATCAGAAGTTTTCTCAGCCATTTGAAGAAGTGGTGTGATAATCCTTTCCTTTTGGGTGAGTCTAGAGTAGGGCTTATGATTAAGAAGGGCAGAAGAGAGGGTTTTTTAAAAAGAGAGGATAATTATGAAGGGAGAGGAATAGGCACCGGTTCTGAAACGACGGTTGGGCGTGGAGAATTGCAATGTTTCAGAGGGAGATGGAACGTTTTGAATTGAAGGGACGTGACAGCAAGATCTGAAAAGTTGATGACATGGCAGTTGTATTTTGTACCTTTTTTAAGACGTGTATTAATAGGATGCACAGAACTACTAACCTTTAGTACAATAACCTGGTTCTTGATTTTTTTTGAAAAGAATCAACCCTCTTTTATCAGTTATGCACTGCATCTATCGCTTCTATGCTCATTATGCGTGTTTAACTGCAACGGTATTGAAGTGAGTTAGACAGGGCCAGAAAACACTTTGAGCCAATTATTTCTTAAGGATACGAGCCAACCAAAGAGGAATCAGGTTCTTAATTTGGCCTCAACAGTCCCAGCTTTACTCTATTTCTTTTAAATTGTTCCCTACTTAGTGCTTTGGTGAAAATGTCTGCAATTTGATCTTTTCTGCTACAGAACTTCATACATATCAACCCTTTCTCCACATTATCTCTCAAAAAATGATGCATCACATCAATATGTGTTAGTCCTTTTATGTTGAACTGGATTCTTGGCCTTGTTGAGTGCACTAGTGTTGTCACATAGAAGGGGCACACTCTGAGTTAGTACCCCAAAATCCTCCAGTTGCTGCTTGATCCATAGAAGCTGAGCACAATAGGCTGTTGCAGCTACATATTCAGCTTCAACTGTTGAAAGAGCCACTAAATTTTGCTTCCTTGTACCCCAAGAGATAAGACATTATCTTAAGAAGTAAGCCATCCCAGAAGTGTTTTTTCTGTCCACAAGATAACCTGCATAGTCTGCATCAGCATACCCAATCAGATTAAAACTGTCACCTGATGGATAATATAGCACCAGGTCTTGTGTTTCTTTGAGATATCTCGGTATTCTTTTGGCAGCCTTCAAGTGAGATTCCTTGGGATTTGATTGAAACCTTGCACACATCCCCACGCTGAAAACAATATCAAGTTGACTGGCAGTGAGATAGAGGAGAGACCCAATAATTCCTCTATACATTGTTTGATTCACAGGAGACCCGGTTTCATCCATGTCCAGTCGAGTCGCAGTTGCAATGGGAGTGTTTATCACCTTTGATGCTTCCATGTCAAACCGCTTCAAGAGTTCCCTGATGTATTTTTGCTGACAAATGGAAGTACCCTTTGGGGACTATTTTACTTGAATACCCAGGAAGAAGTTTAATTCCCCCATCATGCTCATTTCAAATTCGCTTCCCATAAGTTTTGCAAATTCTCCACACAGAGAGTCAGTTATTGCTCCAAAAATAATATCATCAACATAAACTTGAACAATGAGCAGGTTCCTTCCTCGTTTCTTTAAGAAAAGAGTATTGTCAATTTTTCCTCTCTTAAAATCATTTTCTAAGAGGAATTTTGACAATCTTTCATACCAAGCTCGAGGAGCCTGCTTTAGCCCGTACAGAGCTTTGTCCAGTTTGAACACATATTTAGGGTGATCATGACATTCAAACCCTGGGTGGTTGCTTCACATAGACTTCTTCCTTAAGGAGTCCATTCAAAAATTCACTTTTGACATCCATTTGGAACAAGGTGAATTCCATATGAGATGCAAAAGCGATTAGAATTCTGATAGCTTCCATGCGATCCACTGGAGCAAACGTTTCATCATAGTCAATCCTTTCCTCATGATTGTAGCCTTGGACCACTAGCCTGGCCTTGTTCCTTGTGGTAATTCCATGTTCATCGAGCTTGTTTCCAAATTCCTACCTGGTTCCTATAATGGTTCTATCTGGGGGTCTGGGTACCGGGTGCCACACACTGTTTCTCTCAAACTGATGCAACTCGTCTTGCGTGGCTGTAATCCAATCTTCATCTTTCAAGGCTTGCTTGATGTTTTTGGGTTCTATCTGGGAGAGAAAGGCTGAGAAGGCAAGTGAATTTCTGGCTCTTGACCTGGTTTGAACTCCGAAATCTAGAGGAGTGATTATGTTGTCTATAGGGTGAGAGCTTTGATGTCTCTAGTTGGACGTCAGAGGTTCATTCTGAGAGGAGAAAGGTATGTTTGACTGATTTTCCTCTATCCTTCTCTCAGATGCTAGTGGAGTTCCCTGAACTGCATCAACCACTCTTTCTTCAGCTTCAGAGGTTGTAATTGAAGTGCTTGGTTCTATTGATGATAAGGCAACATTGTCTTCATTTGGCTCCTTCACTTGACTCATCATATCTGCTTTTCCATTTGTCATGTTAATGACTTCACCAGGAACAAGGGTTCTCCATCTTTATCTTCCTCAGCACTCTTCTCAAATGATGGATGAGATTCATCAAAAATAACATGGACACTTTCCTCAACACATTGAGTCCGCTTGTTATATATCTTGTAGGCCTTGCTTTGAGAAGAGTAACCAAGAAATATTCCTTCGTCACTTTTGGCATCGAACTTACCAAGCTGATCCTTTCCATTGTTGAGAACATAGCATTTGCATCCAAATGTTCTTAGGTGAGTTAGCTTGGGTTTTCTTCCATTCAACAATTCATACGGGGTCTTGTTCAGAAGTGATCAAATCATGCACCTGTTCACTAAGTAGCAGGCAGTGTTGACAGCTTCAACCCAGAAGTTCTTTGCAACTCCACTGTCAATCAACATTGTTCTTGCCATTTCTTCCAGAGTCCTGTTTTTCCTTTCTACTACTCCATTTTGCTGGGGAGTTCTGGGAGCTGAGAAATTGTGAGTGATGCCATTTTCATTACAGAATTCATCAAATTTGACATTGTCGAATTCTGTCCCATGATCTGATCTAATGCATACAACTCTAGACTCCATCTTCACCTGAATTTTCTTCACAAAGGCCACAAACACTTCAACAGTTTCATCTTTGGTTCTGAGAAATAGAGTCCATGTGAATCTGGAATAGTCATCCACAATTACGAAAATGTATCTTTTTCCTTCTCTGCTTTGCACCCTCATAGGTCCACACATATCCATATGCAGAAGCTCAAGAGGCTTTAAGGTGATCACATCTCTTTTAGACTTAAAGGAGGACTTCACATGTTTTCCCCTAGCACAGGCATCACAGACTTTTTGCATCTTGAATTGTGACATAGGCAGACTATGGACCAGGTCCTTCTGAATTAGTTTATTCAGAAGGGAAAAGCTTGCATGACTCAGTCTTCTGTGCCATAGTTCAACATCATCATCAACAGCTTTCAGGCAACTCAGATCACCACTCTATAAAGACTCGAAATCAGCAACATAGATATTCTTGTATCTCTTGGCCACCAGTACTATTTCACCAGTCACAAGATCAGTAACTATACATATTTTGGACAAGAATTCTACCTTGTTTCCTTTATCACAGATTTGAGAAACACTCAGAAGACTGTACTTAAGCCCATTGACATAGTATACATTTTCAATAGAATGAGTGAGCGACTTCCCAACTTTTTCAACTCCAAGAATGTATCCTTTTTTGCCATTGCCAAAGGATACACTCCCTCTTTGCAGGGCTTTTAGTAAAAGAAAGTCTGTGGTATTCCCAGTCATGTGTTTCAAACATCCACTATCCATGAACCATTGTTGAATGCTTCCTTTCACTGAGGAACCCAAACAAGTTTGGGTCCCTTGTAGTAAGCAAGAGGATGAATAAGAGCTCTCTTAGTCCATGTAGGTAATGTGTGTTTCTTGTGAGTGGAACCTGGTCCCTCTTTTGTGGTCACGGTTTCAGCAACCACTTTGTCTTTCTGAACTGATTGATTCTTGGCTTGGACACTTTCCTTGAAGCGCCCTGTGTTCCCACATTGGGTACGAGTCCAGTTATCAGAGATAGTGATGCTCTTACTATGAGGGTTGAGAGGAGTTTTCTCCCTTTGGAACCCTACTCCCTGCCTTTTTTCACAATCATTAGGAAGCAAAGCAGTGGTAGCTTCTGAGGACCAGGTCCACTTTAGAGACCTTTCAAGATCATTCATTACTTTTTCTAGATTGGTTTGGATGAGCTCGGCTTTCTCAATTTCAGCACACATCCTACATCTCATAGCTTTCACCTCATATTCAAGCCTGAGTTATTCCTCACTTTCTATCTCCTTTCCTCTTTCAAAACTTTCAGGTTTTAACTTAGTCCACGATTTTACTATTGTTTTCCTTTGGTCTGCAATTTCTACCAACAGATCACTCTTTTCTTTTCTAAGGATTTCAATGGTTTTCTTATGGTTAGTAACTGCAACCACTAAATTTTCTCTAGTATGTTCAGATTCTTCTAGTTCTAAGAACAAGAAATCCATATCCTTTGCAAGACTACAAAAGGCAGTGATTAAAACATCAGCTAAACACATGAGTTTTTTTGGAGAATAGGATTTCAGATTTCTCTGAACGTCCCTGAAGTTTACCTCTTTGTTGCCATTGTTTTCATCATCATCTGATTGAGCCATCAAAGCAAAAGTTGAGTCATATCCAATCTCCTCGCCTTCAACTTCCATCAAGGAACTATCACCAGTATTAGGTTTATTTTCAGACTATTTTACTTGTGTAGTTCCTTCATGAGATATTTGCAAAGGTTTCTATATTTCCTTTGCAGTGTCACAGGTAGATATTCTATCATACTCTTTAGGTCCCATTCCACATACCAGAATTTTCTTGGCACGAAAATTCTTCTCCACAGCTTTCTTGTCTGCTTCAGTGAATTCTTTGCTGGTTTTTGCCATTGAATATGGAAATTTATCTAGTACCTTGATTGGAACATAAGGACCATTGCAAATGATATCCCATAGCTCACAATTCTTAGCCATAATGAAATCGTGCATTCTAGCTTTCCACCACCAATAGCATTGTCCATCAAACTTGGGGGGTCGGTATGTGGATTGACCTTCTTCAAAATTTGGTGGAGCCGCCATGAGGATCCTTTCTAGGTGTTAGCCTGATAGGAGGAACCTGCTCTGATACCAATTGTTAATTTGTATGGGTCCACCAAATCGTAGAGTACCTGGTCCTCTACAAGGTTCTACTGAGAGCACTTAATAAAACAGTAAGTAAATGAGGTAGAGGATTTTTATGTGGAAATATCCCACACAAGGGGATCAAAAAACCATGACCTACACCTGTAGGCTTTTAACTTCACTAACTCGTAATCTACCTATTACAAGCCACTTTACAATAATTCATATGTAAAGAATTTACTCAACTAACTTGTGGTACATTTATACAAGCCACTTTGTGACTATCTTAGTTACAAAGGCTTTTTCTAACTTGCGATGCTATCACCACTAGCCACTTTGTAACTCTACGATTACAAAGACTTTTCCTTATGACTAAATCTAGTCACAACATAAACTCAAGGAGTTTACGGATTTACAAGAGGATTCCTAATCAAAATGCTTCTAGGTAAGTAGTTTAGGAGATACAGTAAGTACAATAACAAGGTTACAACTCAACTAGGACAACAACAATCTATCTTTTAGGAACTGGTCTGTAGTAGCGTTCAACCTTGTTCTTCAAGTTTGTAAGGATTGATTTCTTTATTTTTGCAAGATGATTGAATGAGAAACAGAAACCTTCCAGTGATGTTTTTGTATAAAGCTCATTGGGTACATCTTGATCACATCACTTGAAATGATGTGAGTACTTTGTTTGGTTAGAGAATGAGTGGGCTGACAGTGTAGTGCAGTGCGGCAGAAACAGTGCCGTCAGTCACTTCATTTCCAGCTGTGTCCAATTGACTTTGTACGGCTATGAGGAAACCACAAGAGCATCAGATCCTTGTGTTGGTTCCTAGCTCCTAAAGTTGTAGCAGCTCACTTTTAACTGGAATCTGTTAAAGCTTGAAGCAATCTAAGTAGGTCAGGTTCCCTATCTAGTTCTTAATAGTAAGTTTGTTAGATCATCAAAACATAAGGCAAGAGTATTTAAGATATATCACATGCCTTTCACAGCAGTCGAGCCTTCTAGCAGTACAATTGCTACACCTCCACCTCCATCTTTAGGGCCACCATCAACATCAGTGCCGTCATCTTCTACTTATCCACTTACGGCGTTGTGAGTCTCCCAAACACTAGTGAGTCTCAACAACTAGATGCAGACAACTACTGCAAAGTTGTCTGATCTATCCAGTGCTGTTGCAGCCCAGACATTTACCCCAACTCCCCAGATTCCTCCGATAGTGGATGAGACTTTGAAGAAGATTCTAGAGAACCAGAAGACTATTATAGACACTCTGGTAGCACATGTAACAGCAATAGAGGAGCTTGGGAAGCAGGTGAAGAAGATAAGGAAATCCCAGGTTTCGAAGAAGTCATTTGACAAGCTGAGACGGGGGTGACCAAGATAGTAGCAGTTGGGGATCTTCCACTTGACTTGCTGATGGAGACAACTCCAGCAACATCAGCATACCCAGCAACACCATCAGCACCAGAGGCACCAGCTGGCCAGTCTTATTTACATTAATAGACTCGTTTTAATTTAATTAGTAGCTTCTTTTCTTGTTTAACTGATCAATAAATCTTTGATTTTCTTAATGCTACAGTTCTTTCCAAAGGTGGTTTTTGTCTGAACCAGGTGACTTTTCTCAACGATGGATGACGTGACAGCCTTCTTAAGGGATTGAGTCCATTTTTGATGTTTTAGTAAGATTAGTAGTAATAATGAATAAGAAGACCTAATTGAGTTGAACTAGAAGAGTCGAGCATATTTCACTTGGTACCAACACACTTAACTACATGCTTATGATTAAAATCAAGTTCTTGGAAAGAAATAGCTCTAGTTAGTGACCTTCTGACTCTTGTGTTGACTTAAGCAATCATCGAGTGGTTTAGTTGAACCATTAGTGATTTTCAATCTTGAATATGATTGTTGTGGGTTCTCGATGGTATCATCTTTAACAATTCAATTGTGTGAGAAGTGAGATTTTTGTTGCAAGTCCAAGTACCCGTGCGAATGATCTAGAACTTGCCCCGAATGTGTTTCTAGGTGAAATTCTAAGTTTTGTTTGGCTTGAGAAGTGATTGTAGGCTCTCCTTGACTTGCTTAAAATTTTCCATGTTCCACCAATGTTGTTATCCCTAGTCAACCTATTTGAGTCTAAAACCATTCTTATTTGATAACCACGTTACAAGCCTTTACCCATTTTGTAATGACCCTCTCTTGGCACCCGAACTTTCCTTAACACTCTTGAGAATCAATTGGCTAAAACATAAGTTTGGGGGAGAGACGAGGAGTTTGAAAGTGGTATCAAGGTACAAAAGAGAGAAGAAATGAAGAAAAGGAAAGACAAAGAAAAAGAAAGAAAGAAAGAACAAAAGAAAAATGCAAAAAGGAAGTGAATAAATTGAGAGTTGAAGGGATTCAAAGAAATGCAATGATACAAAACATGATGCAAAGCATGGAGAAAACAAAGAAGGGGAAAAATGAATATCATCAACAAGAAAGAGTGATGTTAAGTCTCTCTAGTTTCCCTAAGCAAGAAAAAAAAGACTCAAAGATTCGGCAAAACATGACCCAAAAAGAGAAAATGGAGTGCTTAAGGAAAGATGAACCCGTTCTATTCCAATATTTCTTACCTTAGTCCAAAAGCCTTCATTACATTCCGAAAAAGCCCTACATGATTTCAAGCCGAGTGAACTTGCATTAGTGGTGATTTACATGAGGGCAAGCATATGGTACTTAGAGCCGTACTTGTGACATTCTTTTGAGAGAGATGAGCGAACTTTTCACAAATTCTTGAATTGAGTGCTACATTCTTAAGTGAGATATGCTAACGGAGAGTAGAGGAGGAGGAGTTTGGGATCCACAATGACATACATGAAAGAGCGAGCTTCCTTGATGAATAAAGTCAACTCTTGATGCTCTAGTGTCACATTAGAACTATTTGTTCTTAAAACTTCAAATCATTGACTTGTTGATAATTCATAAGTGTTGTAGGTAATTGTTGGTCTCAATTGATGTTTGTTTTATTCACCTTAGATTAGCTGGAATAGCTCTCAACTTGTGGAGGTGGGAATTACTTTAATTGCTTGAGGACAAGCAAAAGCTTAAGTTTGGGGGAGTTGATAAGTGGGGATTTTAACTACTTATTAGCGTCTTTCTACTTTCGTTTTAGTCCAAAAGTGCTTAATTGTATTTTCGAAAACCGATAAAATGTGCTTAAATGCAAGAGTAATGGAAAATGAGCCACAAAAGGTGAAATCCAATTCGAAAAGGAGTAAAGTGAACTCAAGGACAAAAAGAAGGGAAAAGCATAATGTGCGGACCGCAGAATTCCATCTGCGACTGCAGAATGTGAAAGAGAAAGAGTGATTTAGTCTAGGAAAACTTGGGTAACAAGAATTTGGGATGAAATCAAGAGATTTATAGTCCCAATTAAAGAGTTGGACCTAGAGATAGTAAAACCCGACTTGAGCATTTTATCAACTGTTTGGTTCAATACCCATTTGGACTTGAGAAAGCCAAATTGGGCAAAAATCACACTCTAACCGAGAGGTATTGAGTGAGTACTTGAGTGTTGATTGCTATAATACACCCCGACCAATGAAACAAGCTTTAAATTCTACAACCCATTAGGCAAACACCTAGGTGAAAGTCATAGCCCTAGGTCTTTTATCATATTTGAAAAACAACAACAAAAACACAATTTCTTAGTTTTAATTACTTATTTGCAATCTTAGTTTAACTTAGCTATAGAACCAACCAAATTTGTGGAAGTGTAATCAAAGATAGTTCAAACTCATATACCGTAATATGTACTCCTAAATCCCAATCTCATAGCTCCCTGTAGAATTCGACCCTGACTCTTTTGGGTATTACTATTGCATCAACCGTTTCATATCCTCTCGAACAAAGGTGTGACTTGGACGAGATCAAAACCTCCTCAAAACCATGCAACTGCTAACCTACTCGCAGGAGATAGCCCACCTACATAACCTCATATCGGCCTTCTCCAACATCATTGCTACATTTACCTCCATAATGAAATCAATTAATCTCTCTGGGTCCACACTGATCTTCCAGCCATAAGAATCTCTTCATTCATTAACATCATCTGAAGGTCCAATAACGTGTTTGGAACTCAAAGCCATATTACATCCAAACAATAATTGAATACTCATATTTTCCTACATTCCAATCATGCCCTTCTCGTCACATTCAAAATTCCTAAGCATAGAGACCACCTCAGGGATAATCTCCCTTAAACCATCAACACTGGAAACGTTGATTCGATCCTGAAGTCACAATAGACATCCATCTCTAATAACTTCCTCGTAGGTTCCATCTCACAACATCGTGCCTAGAGGCAAACAAATAAAGGCCAGCATTCCAATGAGCATCAATGCATTCAATCAAGAACGGCGACACCACAATATTAACAAGAATTCCACCAAATTCAAAAATATCAAATCTCGACCGTAGGTAAATCCAACACTAGGTTGAAATGATAGAACACTTATCCACAAGGCGATGATAATGGTCTGCCTGCATTCGCAGGGAAAAGCATCCTACACCGCATATGTAGCATCTTCACAACTCATCAGTGCTCAATTGATAACAAATGTCTGATGTCGCGTACGAATGAGTAAGAAGGAATCCAAGGCAAAAGCTTCAATGAAATAAAATTGCACGATGAGGAATCAAGGAAGGGAAGTTCTCCTAACAGGAGGGTTTCCCCTCAAAGATAAGTACAGACGTCTTCGTACCGATCCGCAAAACTCTACTAGACTTGCTCATACCTCGTGAGACCTAAGTGAACCTAGTACTCTGATACTAAGATGTCACAACCCAAATCTCAATATAGTTCTTGATGACGCCCAATGTCGCTGTTAGGAAAGCTAACTGTTAGAAACTATGCATCCACCAGACTGTATAGAGAATCGGGTTCTCTGTGAGGTTCCACTGAAGATACTAATGAGCCGAACTATATAGCGATCTGGTCCTATATCAGTTTGGTATAGTGCTAACTACTGAACAACTATGTAAATGATACACATGATAAGTTCCCACTGTATAGAGAACCAGATTCTCTATAGGTTCCCACTATAAGGAACATACTGTAAAATCAACCAGTATAGGGAATCATGTTCTCTAATTGTTCTCGCAGTAGCTCGGTAGTAAGTAAAGAACATAAAGGATTTTTACGTGGAAAAATCCCAACTCAAGGGTTCAAAAACTATGACCTACACTTGTAGGCTTTCAACTTCACTAACTTGTAAACCCCTATTACAAGCCACTTTGCAATAACCCTATTATAAAGACTTCAACTAACTTGTGGTACTCTTACCACAAGCCACTTTGTGACTCCCTAGTTACAAAGGATTTTAACTAACTTGTGATGCTCTCACCACAAGCCACTTTGTCACTCTACATTAACAAAGGATTTTCACTCTAACTTGTAATAACACTAGTAAAAGCCACTTTGTAACTCTCTAGTTATAAAGACTTTACAACTTGACTAACTCTAGCCAAAACACAAACTTAGAGGGTTTGTGATTTTGGGTTTCCTAAAAATAGCTCCTAAGAAAGCTTGATAGGAGTTACAATGAAGAACAAATAATAAAGACTCAACAACCTAAGGACTTAAGATATCTTCGATATTTGATAAGGTCTTTGAGGTTGAAGCAGCTTTGTTCTTGAGAGAGGTTATTCTTGCACTTGAGAGAGTATTTCCGAATCTGATTTTACAAGTCTTGGAGAGGGAGGCCTTGTGTCTTGCACCAGTTTTACATTACAAAAGACATCATCTTAGTGATGTTAATTCACAATGGTGATGTCCAATCTTGGTTAGTACATGCCCCTTCTCAATGGGAAGTGGTTGCTGCACCGTCTACAGAACTGTTGTGTGTACAGTTGCAGTCAGTCACTTTTTGCAGTTGCTTTCCAGCTGTACTGTTGACTTATTCTTCTGTCAAGGGAACACCAAGGTATCAGGTCCCTAATCTGGTTCTTGTGATTCTGAAGGCACACTGCCCAGATTATCTTGAGTCGATCAACTTGAATGATTGTACCAGGCATGCTTCAGGTCCTTCATCTAGTTCTCTCATGAAGTAAGGTGTTTTACCTTCCTTGATTGTGTTTATGCATGTATGACATTACTTACAATAATGTAAGCAAGGTAGGTAAAAAGCCTTCCACAGAAAGTTGACTACTGCGTTGTTCCTGTGCAGTAACGCGTGCAGGCAGCAACTTTCCTTCTGGAGAGTTGACTTCATACAGTCTCCTCGAGAACTGGTAGGGACCTATTATCTCAGCTGTTCCTTTCGCTCTTCCTCAGTTGAGTCATTGCTATCAGCTTTGAGTACCAGATTCTTTTCTTTCTTTAGTTCTCTTCTTTCACTGTCTATCTTCCCCTTCATCTCATAGGTCTTCAGATTTCCAACCAGCTCTCCTATGGTCAGCTCCTGCAAGTCTCCTTGCTTTCCCAAGGGCTGGATCCCAACCTGGAACTTTGTGATCTCAAGGTCTTGTAAATGTGCAACAGGTTCCTTATCTGGTTCTGGATGGTAAGTTTGTTAAATCATTAAAATACAAGGTAAAGTACTTGAGCCCAAGGTACTTGTAACCTATCACTAACGGTGAACTACCAACTTAATTATTCATTTTATTATTTTTTGAAATCATGAATCTTATTAGATAGAGAGATCAATGCATTAAAAAATTGTAGATACACATAATTTAATTACAATATAAAGTAATAGGGTGTCAATGTAAATAAAACCATAAAACAATTCTAGAACACCCCAAAATTTGGTGTCATAAGTGCATGAGAATCTACTAGGAAGTACAATAACAATACAACATTTGTCAGGAATACAAGATAGATCGGATAAAGTAAATAATTATGATGGAAATTCTGTGTGGTGTGAATCGAATCATGGAATGCATCTCACCATAAAGTCCCCTTAGCAGTTGCGCCTATGCGCCCAAATGTCCACCAATGAACCTATCAAATCCTACACATTTAGTGTAGAAGTACAATATAAGTACGTAATTCAACGTGTAGCCAGTAAGTATCTAGCCTAACCTTGAAGAGGTAGTGACGAGGGGTCGACATTGATACTTACTAGTAGACCAGTAATCAAATATAACAAAGTAGACAAGTATGAAACATGGTAAATAAACTATGAGTACAGATATAGGCAAATAATACGGTCTACAGCTAAAATGAACATAAAAGTCCTCAATTATCGAATACCTCCTCAAATGGAATATGTAATAGTCAATACCAAATCAACGAT